>NW_028259156.1:5151515-5303030 GCF_977971745.1 Zootermopsis nevadensis | reverse complement strand
GCCCAGGACAGGGTCCGGTAGAGGGTTTTAGTTAACTCGGTGATGAATCTTCGGGTTCTGTAAGCCATCTACTTAGTTAGTTAGTTTGTATGTATATTGAGTTTACCCAGTGGGTTTTTATAGATGACCACTGCTGTGTGATGCAGTTGCCTACCCACATGTGAATGTTGTGTTGAGAAGTATTTTCACACGAGCATTATGGCCACATTCTGGAGGAGAACCATTGAAGAGGAGGCAAAGAAGGAAGGAAAGACCTGGAGGGAGCTGAAAGTTCTGGCTCGTAATAGAACTCATTGGCGCTGCTTTGTCAAGGCCCTATGCTCTGACTAAGAGCGACAGGATATCAATCAATTATGGCCACATTACAGGTTGTACCCGGAAGTCTGATGTTCTTCACTATTTCAGGAATACTGTAAGATGGCAGTTGAGAAAAGTAAAACTGTCAATGAATTATCTTTACTACAAAAATTTTTAAACCAAGGTTATGTGGCAGTTGTGTGTAGGGAACCAATGTTTTGGTTTGTAGACAACTTTACCAAATGTCTTGGCCCAGTAAGTTTAATTGACTAATTTGATGTTTTCTTTTTACTCTTATATTGGAATAACCGACTTTCTACTGTATTTATGGATACTTCTTGCAAGAAGAAGGGACATATTATTGTTATATTACCTATAATCCATTTTCATTATGTAGGTCTTGGACTCAGAAACAAATAAAAGCACAAAAAGTGAGATTTAAGGTTATCTTAGCAATGAGTATGAAGATGGCTGTCTTCTGGGATGTTGCACCATCAGTATATACCAGACAACATGATAAAACATCCCAATCACAGTCTATACCTTTGTATCCTCTCTGTGACTCTGTTGTGGATTAAATAATTTTGATTAAATTTATGTGATTGTATAAATATGCAAACTGGATTTAATTGGCTCAAAATAGGATTCAGTAGATTTGAACTGGACCCAACTGGCTCAGAGAACAGTCCAGTGGTAGATTCTTGTGTACACATTCAAGGAATTTATTAGCCAGCTGAATGACTGTCAGCTTTTGAAAAAGAATCCCTTTAAGTACTAGTGGTGTCTTGTATTTTTTTCAGTTCTTTGTTGCCTCTGTGTGTGAATTGACAGCTTCAGTTATAGATATTGCATATTGGATTGGTCTTTCCTGCTGGTCCATGGATGATGGTAATATTGATGATCATTGGTCACTGGCTTCTAGTGAGTATCTGTTTCCATTACTACATGGCTGCCAACACTCATCCAGGGAGCCCACCAGAGGTAATATAGTATGCAATAGAAAAGAACTTCTGTTAGCTAATTTCTTTTTTATTCCTAATTTTGTGATGTTCTTTAGTACAGGTTATGACATGCTGGCCAGCATGAACAGTTTAGTTTATATTTCTTAGCATCAGTGCTCCTGGACATGTTATACTTCTGATTTCATCTGGCAGTGACATGTATAAATTAAACAAATCTTTTTTAATGTGAAATTTGTATGATCACAGTCAATCTAACTTCAAAGATTTTTAGTGGTCTTACTGATGCACAAAGTGTTCCATGAACATAGAGCTGTGCAATAACTCAGATGGCTAGTTGTCAGCTTCTCACTGCAGAGGTCCAGGTTCACATCTAGTGGACAAAGTGGCGCTGGGACAAGTTTTTCTCCAAGTTCTTTGGTTTTCCCACCAGTATCATTCCATCACTGCTTGACAGTAGGCTCATTTGTGGACACAGTTCCATAGAGACATGTAGTCTCCCCCTTTTTCAACAACAATAAAAATTCCATTAATACAATTAATTTTAATGTTTATTATCTGTATTACATTATACATGTGCAAGATGTTTAGCAAGGAAACATTTATACAGTATGTACAAAACATAATATGTTGGAATGATGTTTAGTCAGTGTCATTCTTATTGATTTACATGTTCATATAAAACCAAGTTTGGGTGCAGATCAGTTTCTCAATGAAGAAGATTTAAGAAGTGATCACTTTTGATTAATGCATTTATTATATTATAGTGGGAGAACTTTATTCATATTCAGGTCCCATAATATGCATTCAATTTTAGCTCTATGACTGTATTAACTGGACAACTGGCTTGATTCCTGACAAGGGCATGAGGTTTCTCTTCTGCACCACATCTACACTTTCTCTGAGGTTTACCAAGCCTCCTATCTCTGGAGAGTAAAGTTGCCACTCCCTTACAAACATTAACTAACATTAAGAATGTGTGAATCATTGTCTCCATTCTTACATATATCTTCATGGCATGATACTTAATTAAACACAGGGATAGTTTTGTCCTTTACCCATGAAATAATTGCTCTACTGGAACCAACAAGCATTAATTGAAAATGAGTGTTCAAAAAGGGTACAAACTTCACAACTGCTTGTTGTATCACATTTAATTTGGTAAGCTGGTTCCAGCTCATGTAGTAACATCTCACTAGTGTCATAGGTTTCTTTATACCTGTTGAGGCTGAAAAATTAAGAGCGGAAAAACATAGTCTGGTACCTACACTTAGAAATAGTAGCATTCTTTTTTTTTTATTCATGTCCACACAGAATCTTGTGGTATGCACATGACAATTTTCTTACCGTTGCCTTTGTTTGGGCAGTTAACTAATTTCTGTGTGTGTAATATATTGTGCATTTTGTGGGGTAAGAACATACATACCAATGAATCAAAAACGAACTGGAAAAAAATGTTATATAAATTTTTCACCAGTATGGTTATTTGATTCATGGTGCCCTCATTCCTGAAGCGGCCAGCATATGTAAAAAGTGTATTGCACCAAAGTCTCCACAAACACACCATTGTTCTGTCTGCAACAAATACATTCTCAAGATGGACCACCACTGCCATATCCTTAATTGTTTATTCTTGGTTTATTTAACCAAGCTTAATTTTCCTAAGTTATATAGTATTGGATAATAGGTGATTTGTAAATAATGAATTGGAAAGTATGTGGATGGAAGCAGTTTGGCTTTATTCATGGTACTGTCTTTACATTTACTTAAAGGGATTAAGGAAAATTGAAAACCTCATTCAGGAGAGCTGATTTCTAAGATTTAAACATTAGACTTCCCATTTAACTCCAGTGTTTGGTTCATATTGCATATTGTGTTCACACATATGCCAATATGCTTGCACTGATAAGCACCACACCAGACATTTTCAAATTTGCATCAGGATATACCAGGTTTTCTACATAATTCTAGTCTGGTATTATATGTAATGCTTCTTTTTCCTTTATTATCAATAAATAAAATGAAAGTAGTAAGACTTGATTTTTTTAACAGGGACTGGCAATGTTTATTTGCTACTCTTATCCCAAACTGTCTGCAATGTAACAAAATTAAGATAAACAGAGTGGTATATGAACTCAGAGTTTATTGGTTATCATTATACCGTAAAAAGGAAGATGTTTCGAAACCTCAATCAAAGCCTCCGACAGATAGACCTAACAAAGGACCAAATGGAAAAGGAGAACTGAGGAGGCCATGGACCGAATACAAACCGGAGAGTCATAGAAAAAGAAGAAGTAGCTTTGTTTTTATTTGTGAGATTAATGGCAACAGTTGAGATTGAACATGCAGCACTTCAATAATGGACATGTATGCTACAGGTTAATATTCAAAGAATTATTGGTAAAAATGCAATATGACATCAGTTTACATCTATCCACAAATAATTACCTGGCCCCAAAGAGGAGATAGTATTTGAAGTACTGCAACAAAAACCCACCTTTGTTTGTGTGGCAAATTTGCTGCTGCACTCTTCTCTTACCAGATCTACTTGACAGCAACTGATGTTTCCTCCTAGCAACAGTCAACAGCAGATTATGACAGTGGATATATTTTGAAACAATAACAGACCAGCACAGGTGATAAGGTCTCGGTTATTCATGTGTCTAAATGGAAAATAAGCAAAGTTACCTTATACAACATTGGAAAGATACTGATTATTTCATACATTCATTCTGCAGTACTGGATCTAAATGTTACATATCTTACCTTGTATTAACGCTAATAATTTAAATGAAAACATAAAAGTTTACCGAGTAGAATGCGAAGTTTATCGTATTACCCTTTGTACCCTGGATAAGATTCTGAGTTTTCAGACTGGTTATCATGCAATAAAGACTACTTATCATTGAAGTGCAGATATTTCTAGAAATACCAGATTCTTTTCCCACAAAGTACGTATTATGTAAAAGATCAATACTGAAATTATCTGAAAGTTAAGTTAAGAAAAGAAATGCATGTAAATTTATGGGCCCAAAATCCTCTTGTGACGAGGCAAGTTGGGAAAACTCAATATATAAATGGAATTCTAATATTAAAAATATGAGGACTGAAAAGTGGTGAAAATTTGGACTGTGCTCTAATGGATTATGATGTAGGGTCCAACAATGTTATGATGAGGATATCTGAAAAGTTAAGAAACTTAACAATTGGTTACAGCATGTAGAATATACATTTAATTAAAATGCTAATATAGATCTGTACTTTAAATTTGGCATGCATATTCTAACTATAATGCAACTTACCAACAGCTGATGACTGTAACTGTACTGTAAGGAGTCATTCCATTACATTCCAATGTTGGCACACAGGGGGAGGAGGTAAAGCTGCTATTCATTCTCAATCTTGGCACTAGAAGGGGCTATGTGGTCAGCAGTACACCCAGACACTATTTACCCCCAGAAAAGGACCCCAGTACCCACTGGACAGGAGAGCCGGCCTGGATTTCAAGTATAATGGAGAGAATACCTGTACTTAGGCTTCTCTGTGTTTATTTCTAACCAGCATCTAATGGAATTTCTTCATCCTTTATGTTATTTGTGTTTCTTCCCGATAGTCATCTGCATAGTCTAATTGTTGATGTATTTTATCTGAATCCAGTTCCTGTTGATTGTAATGGCCCTTCCTAATGACATATTCTGAAGTGAAGTTAAAAAACAATAGTATCTGTTTGTGTTAGACCATTATGAATATGAAATCTATAAATAATAAGTGCTTTTCCTTCATATTTTGATAGGATATTCCTTACCATATTTTATTCAGCTTTGCTAAATAATTTCATTGGCCACTATAATCATCGCTACTTCTTTATGTATATGGCATACATGTGTCTGGGTGAGCCAATTTTGATCATCTTCGGCTTCCAACTTGCTTACGATGAAGTGTGGATTGGCATGGAGGAGATTGATGAAGATGATGAATCATTTATTGAGGGTCATCCAGTTTATTTTAATAATTATATTCTTATTTCTGTGGTAAGTCAAAACACTATTAAAATATTGATGTCAGATCATGCAGCTAAATGCTGGTGAGACCTTTAAATGATTTTAATGAGTATAAATGTTTCATTCCCTATAAGAACCCAAACTTGTAAATGTCTCTTTTTTTTGCTTTACTATTAAACATATGCAGTAGGATCGAATATCTGCAGTGCAAAACTTTACAAAATTGCAATCAACTACTCTTCAAAATCTAATGATACGTCTCCGGGCAACACAGAAACGAAGTTTAGATTTGGATATTGCCTTCTTTCAACATGACCTCGTGTCCGCTTATGTATGACAAAGTTACATTTTTGGCGTTTTCAGACAGCAAAAAGCACAGATCTGGAATTTCGTTTATAATCGTCCTGAGACTTCCTAGGTCGTCGGGAGGTGTTCCTAGCTGCTTACATAATCGTGAAGGCATTAAATGTGTTGGTTTTCAATGACAGATCTTGGCTGTGATAGCTGTTTAAATACGTCGTATCATGTATATTCTATACGAGAAACGTGGTTTCAGCCTTGTTTTAGATCGGTGTAGCATCTCGTATGTCATGCACTTTTACGAATCAGTGCATAGATTTCAAACATTTGTTATTAACATTTAGGCATGTTACATGTTTGGTATTCGATAAAAATTCGATAGCAAGGATAATTCCCAATTTTTACAACAGATGTCGCAGCTATAAAATTTTATTTGTGACAAGACCGATGCCAGGGTAGTTAATTATAGATCGTCACAGACAACGTTAGCTAACCCAAGAGGAAATCTGCTCTCAATTGCCGTATCTTCGGTAACACCAAATCATGCTAGGGGTAGTCGTAACGATTCTAGCTTACATATGGATGTCCTCGATTTAATTTTAAACAATGGCCTGCTTTAGTGACACATTTTTAGCTTCCGTCTGGGCGAAAATATGTCCACTGCTCGCAGAAAAGCGAGCGGATAAATCAAGCATCCCTCCTTACTCTTTATTCAGAATATCTTTCTAAATATCATTTGACATTACGCAACCGCTGTGTCAGGTACAACATCATAAGTAACGGAATATCTCCTTAAAAAAAATGAAAGAAAAGTGTGTCAATAATCCTTTTCTGTGTACATGTCTTTATAGTTCTCATTTCCGTCAAGAGATGGCAGTAAAGTCGACGCACCTGTCCGAGTAGAACATGAGGTTGCTGGCCTGGTCTTAGGTTACCTGCTCGCCGCAGGCTCGCGTCCGCTTTGCAGTCTGTCCAGTTCTGTACTATACAGCGAAGTGTGTGCAAGCAATGCTGACAATCTCTAGTATTAATAAACAATCCCGATACCGTGACAATTAATCTACGTGTAATTGTTTCTAAATGTTCCTTGTATTAACAGTTATTTTCCTTAAAATTACAGTATGTGTCAGTGAATAGTGTTCTCTGAGTTTAAAATTTTATTTTGTCAAAGTGAATTCTTCAGTAGTGTGTGTGTGTGTTTGTGTGTGTAAACTTTCAACGGTTGTGGGGATACAATGCGAAAATTTGAAAGATAATTAAGGCAGTACGGCCTTTAAGGAATTGGAATTCAACGAGCGGACCAAAAATATTACGGTAAGCAGTTTTCCATCTACTAACTTTATTGCAAAACTATTTTTCAAATGTCTGTCTTTTGTGAGGAAATGGAATTAAGATCTGAAATTATATATACACATGTAACGGACTATTAATTGGTAGTCAGAAAAATAAAAGATTCCAGAAAATCGTATGGAATCATATCCCGGGTAGAGTATTCTAAGCGATAAGTCATAAACGGGTGGCGGGGATATAATCGATTCTTTTCATCAGAAAAGTCGATAAATAATTTATCTCTTTTTTTACTAACACCCCCCCCCCCCCCCCCCAAAGGAAGCTAGAGCATTCTTTATTTCAAACCGTAAGTTGGAGAGAAAGGCTGAAGAATGGAGGAAAAAACAGTCTTCTTGCTCTCCTGTTCTATAAAACGATTTATGAAAATCACCAAAGGATGTTTCAAAAATCCGTTTCCAATCATTTTCTAGACCGTGACAGACAAACCTGTTGAATTTACCTTTTTGTTACATAAAATGGTTGCATTTGTAACATTCACAGAGTGATAAAAATCTATTTGCAATAACGTATTCTAAAAATATGATCCGTGAGCAAAAAGTGTGTATTTTTAGTTAGTCGTTCAAAAGAAAAAGATGTTGAATATACGTAATTGGCAACGCGGTATCTAAAGTACGTCCACAAAAACTTGTCTACAATAAAATGAGTCAGATAAGATGAACAAAAATTCTTCCGTTCCTATTATATCTTCCCATAAAAGAATACCATTTCAAAAACAAAGACACTCGCACAGGTGTTTCAGAAATATGTTTGACTCCGATTCAATGTTGTTCTTATCCGTACAAAATGGGGCTAAGAAAAACATTGTTTTTTGACAATGTGACAGTGGTATCCACGTGGACAGACTGATAGTGGGACAGGTTTTTATTCCGAGTCATTCTCTGTTTTCGCTTGGTAGTATCAATCTACAGCTGCTTCATATTCACTTATTTAGGCTTATCATCCGATCTTCGCTTAAGTGGTGTGTTCATTTCAAGGTCTCCCAAACAAATTTTTATATAATTTCTTGTCTCTTCCATACATGTTGCTTGTCCTCAGCGATTTGATCTCCCAAATAATATGTACCGAAGCATAAATGAAACGTTTACCACCTTCAAGTACAGCGGTACATTCAAACGCTGCTGTGGCTAACCGTTGACACGTGTATGACACGTGACATGCAGTTTTTTTGTTGGACTCCGCTAAGATATAAAATTGAAAGGAAGAATTATCTTCTCACAGTTTAGTGACCCTATAGCAAAAATCGAACGTTGCGGCCGAGTGCTTTTGTGAGGTCGCGGATTCGTAGGTTTTTTCTTATTTTTTAGTCACCGAAAACAGCTTTTCGTGATGTCATCGCCCGGCTTATTCTACTGAATCTGCAATGCTCGTTGTCGTAGGTAGTGAATAGGGGTTCTAAATGTCGAGGGATTTCGTGTTTTTAAACCTACAGCCAATCTGGTATTTCCCATATTGTCAAACAAAGGACGTTACTTTGAACTGAACTTCAGACTTCCGGTGGATAAAACTTTTTTTGGAAACGTCTACTTGGAAGACCAAGTAAATATTACATTGAAGAATAATATTAAAATGAAGTTTTGGTAATGGGTTATGAGGATTGGCTGGTTCAGTATCGCTACCAGTGACAAACTTTGGTGTTTATTATATCAAAGTTAGCGAGTTCCCAAGAAAGGCACTAAGAGCTAGGTTGTGGTTGTGTTATGGAAAGTATTTTGATGTTAAAATTAGTTTGTCCTCTGTTTTCCATAGAATACTCCCTTTGTCCAGGTGCGGCTTTAAATAGAAGGCGCTGCTGACTGTGTGTTGCAGAGTTGACTACGTAATTTCTGGGATGATGTAAACGTAGACGATCTCTTATTGTTGGTTTCTGTTCTGGTAGAAACGCAGCTTGAAGCTTCTTGTGGAAGAGATTCCAGCTCTCGTTTTCCTGCCCACATCCTTTCTCTGTCATTTGGCCGTGCACGACTTGAATAAAACAATTTAAATTATCAGAGAAAGGTGTAAAAACACCATCTGGTTGTAGTACCAGACTGGCGACTGGCAGAGGGAGATTCTGCTATGTGTCTATTTGCCGCAAGGCTGTCCTGTAATCACACGAAGTAATTCTTACAGCCGGTTTTGTACGTGGATGATCATCTGAGGAAATGATAATGACCTTTGCTGAGTTTATTAATTCTACGTCGTCTCCAGAACATTTTGTTGATAGCAAACGGTTCACGATCTGAATTTGGGCAGAAAAGTGCACCTTCATATATATTTTTTTAAATTGTTATTCTAAGTTCGAAGTAAACAACACTTCATTCAAACTTCCCGCCTTCCGAGAAATTAGTGAAGGCGGGGGGGGGGGGGAGGAGCTGTGTTTAAAGGCATATTATCTGTCATCAGAGTGAAACACTTCAAAATTATTTCTGAAGTTTACATCGTCTGTTCTCTCAACTGCAGTATCATCATTTTCTCAAATAGGCCTATTGTTTATGGCATATACTATAAAATTCATCTCTGTGCTTTAGGGTCCAACTGTACGTGAGGAGAATACTCGTTAGCACCGCTGTTTCATGCTTAGGTAATAATAATTCGTGATTCAGAAGTTTATAAAATTCTTTTGTTAGTGTGTACTATAAAGAAAATCCTTACCGAAATTCCGTGAGCGGGGTTTAAGTGCTCAAAATATGGGAAGAGTTTTATATTGCAATAATAAAGTGGCATTAGAAATGATTACATTACTTTCTACCTATCTACTTTAGACGTTGGCGTAAGAATGGAAACAGTGAAAGAAATAATTCCACCGGTTACATCGTAAAAATAAATTATTTTCTGAATCTCGGTTTGTAAACCTGAAACCTCATTAATCGTTACGCCAATTTACGACAGTAAGCAACTTCAGATTCATAGATAATGTGTGTCTGTAGGAATAAGTCCGAATTTTTATCTGTATATTTGTGATTTTCTGGAAATTGGGTTAGAAGTTTAAGTGCTATCTGTTCTCAAATTAATTCGACTGTTACCAATTTTTGGAACATACGTATACAGGTATACTTCTCGTCACGAGTATTCGAAAAGATTCGATTTAATTTTTAAATGCACTCACCTAATTTAGACCGATTTAAACTAATATCACTCGCTTTAATGTGAATTGACTTCTGGCCGCTGGCACGGGCCAACTGAAGAGGAATGAGAGGGGAGAAGAGATTTTTTTCTTTTTGATTTATGTGATCTCTGCGACTTTTCCTTTGAACACAACTATTCATTTGAAAGAAGTGTATTTATTATTACTTGGAAAATTTTATTAGTGAGATTAGAGGTTCTCAAGCCGGCGAAGATTCGACGTTGGTCTTCTGGGTTGTAACGCCGTGTGGACTTCCCGGACACACATACTAGTTCAGCCTGTGAGATGGAGGCAGTAATTATGTCTCCGAAACGTTGGTGCAGGATCTGCGCATTTACGTTTCGTTACAACGGAGAATCCCGAAATCAATAAAGTTTCACCTGTTCATAGTAGACATAAATGTCTCCCTTCAAATCCAACTCTGCATTTTGAATTAATGGGTCATACGATTCACAGAATAAACAGCGACTATTTCCTTGAACACCATTAACCAGCTGATCTTTGCATTGGTGAAGAGTTGTGTTTTCTTTGCGGCAAGGACCGAATTCATAAATATTTATACGAGTTACATCTTCGAAAGTTTATACTAACCTAGATAAAAGCAATTGTCCAGATTCATAGGCTGAAAGGCAAACAATAATTAACATATTTCAATTTAAAACAAATTTATTTTTCAGAAAAAATATTTTTAACCGCTAAATTTAAGAATTGCGATGATCTGTCTTGTAACTAGCAATCCGTGGCGTGGAACAGGAATTTTGCATCCGAATTTAAGGTTTAGTTTAGAGGTCGTCATGCAGTCCTCGACGTCTGTAACAAGTTACCTGGGTGCATGCCAGCTCGACAAACAGGCGTTTCTCATAACGGTACGACCTCGTTTGAGAAAACAAGTCTTAGGTGGCCATGATTGCCTAAGCAACCAAGTATCCAGGTAGGCTCCACTCCTAGCCAGCGTAACTGTACAAAGAAGAGTCCTTATCGTCTGTTGTCCAGTTGCGTGGTTGGCCTACTTAGAAAGACAGCCAAGAATGTGTGTATGTGACCCCTTTATCTTAAATGGCAATGTATGGGAACTTCCTTCTTTTCAGACTGTATTCATGGCGGAAGTTTTGAATAATACCTGTTAGATCTAGTCATATACTGTTCTCCATTAATTTAAATTCAGGATTGAAGTTCTCGTTAGCTTCTATGTTGCCTGTCCATCACGAAATTTGTAAACATACATTCCATGGATCCAAACGTTAGACTTACTGTAGGGCGTGTAATAAATTATTAAGTATAACATATGCAGATGAGAAGATTTCTGTCTTATGGGTTGTTGCGCTGTGTAGTCTGGTCGATGTTAACCAACGTTTCAGGGGTCATACTGTCTCCATCATCAGGGCGATGACGGAGACAGTATGACCTCTGAAACGTTGGTAAACATCGATCAGACTACACAGCGCAACAACCCAGAAGACAGAAATCTTCATCGCTCTGATGATGGAGGCAGTATGACCTCTGAAACGTTGGTAAACATCGACCAGACTACACAGCGCAACAACCCAGAAGACAGAAATCGTCATCGCCCTGATGATGGAGGCAGTATGACCTCCGAAACGTTGGTAAACATCGACCAGACTACACAGCGCAACAACCCAGAAGACAGAAATCTTCATCGCCCTAATGATGGAGGCAGTATGATCTCTGAAACGTTGGTAAACATCGACCAGACTACACGGCGCAACAACCCAGAAGACAGAAATCTTCATCGCCCTGATGATGGAGGCAGTATGACCTCTGAAACGTTGGTTAACATCTACCAGACTACACAGCGCAACAACCCAGAAGACAAAAATCTTCATCGCCCTGATGACGGAGGCAGTATGACCTCTGAAACGTTGGTTAACATTTACCAGACTACACAGCGCAACAATCCAGAAGACAGAAATCTTCATACTCACCGTTGTGAAAACCTCAAATCTTACATATGCAGATGAGTTAATTTTTAAATATTAATTAGGTTTTACAAACGTCAAAGGTTAAATTATGACCCAGTAGTCGTAGTAACTCTTTATATCACGTAATTTAATAATCCTTAACTCTTAATTCTGCCCACATAGTTTATTCAGCGGATTCTTATAATTATCACAATATATAGAGATTATTTCCCTAAACATCAATCAAGCAGTTTATCTTTCTAATGGAGACGCTTTGTTTTCTTTGGGGTACTAACTGAAGTCTTAATATTTAGAAACGTTTCGTTTTCAAATGGTTAAACAGTCTGTGGTCGTTTTAACAAAGAATGTTCAGGAACGATGATGTAATAATGCTTTTATCGCCAAGGTGAGAGTCAGAAATTAGAATCTGAGAAAACGAGTTGGTTACGTTATAATAATTAAACTTTTACCTACTCCTGGCCTCGGCTTCGAAGCATTTAAAGTTATTTCAACTCGTTCAAACTGAGGAATGTTGTTAACTATACCTGGAACGTTTTTAAACATAGTTGGCTTAATTTACAGCAAAGAAGTTTCAGCATCTGAAGTTGTCTCTGTTCTTGGGTACTACGCCGTGAGGTGTGGAAGAAAATTATCAGAAAAGTCCACTGGAGAGGGAACCAATATTTTTGAACATTTCTCGATATTTAGCAGAACTCCTTGGACAGAAAACTAGCCAAATCAAGGCCTCTGCCTACACACGACAACACACCTGAGAGAAATGCGGATGCATATTTACACTTGTAGTGGGATTCGAACCTTGCGATCGGCAACATTAATAATATTAATTAATATTAATAAAGAATAATATTAATAACAGAAGTACTAGGATATCTAAATCTGTAAATAATTATGTCGTCTTACACAGCAGAAATTTTTGGATAGTTCATTTAACGACGCTTTTTTAGTAGCTCAGACTATATAGCGTCGAATAAGAGGATAATGGATAATGAATTGAAAAGGATATGGAAGGGAGCGGTCGTGGCCTAATTTAAGGTATTATCCCGGTATTTGTCTGGAAGAACTGAGGGAAACCACGAAAAACCTCGGGATAGCCGGTCTCCGGGCCAAAATTTGATCCCGAAACCTCCCGAATATGAAGCAGGAGAGCTAACCATTCTACCACGACGTTCGGATGTTTTGGTTAAGTTGACGTTATCTGTGTACTAATACTGAGCAGTGCGCGATGGTAATGTATGGATAGTGGAACTAGATGGAGTTTAGTGGTTAGTTTTACGAGTCTGTAGCTCAGTCCTAGGAAGAGACCACTCCCCTCTCCCCAAAAATTGCACCAAGACAGATTTCTGCCCCGTCTCAGTTCGATCCTCGGCCGTCCAGTCAGTTGTCAGCTGGTCACCAAATGTTTTAACATATTTCGTAAAACTTTGATATTTAAATGGTACGGTGGAATATGAAAACATTTGTAACTGCTTTCAAACAGTGACATCCTTTCACTTCTACCTCACTTTAGACTTTTAGAGACATGTGGAATGAACGTTAAAACATGGCGTAACGAACAATGTTGGAATGGAACCCACGCTAAATCAGGTAACGAGAATGTAAACGTGATATTTGCGTTCAACAAAAAATACCTGAATTTGTTATGTAAATTTAAAACCAGTGAAATGAAATCAGTGCTGTACTTTAACAATTATTTTGTACGCAAATGACATTATAAAAGTCCTATAAGTTTTGAAAACAAAAAAGCAGTTTAGCCGAAGTTCCCATAAGTCAAGTTTATACACGCTATATATGCTACAATTTGCAACTTCAAGCGATATTTTGCAAAATTGGAAGTAAAGTAGCCATTATGCTTATGTTGTAATTTTTGGGATACACGTTTATCCTCGTGCCGATGAAATATTCACCTTTTACACTTACTGAGATTAGACACGTTCGTTCCGTTATGAACTGCAATCTGAAAACGTTTAAGTCTTGCATTCCGTCATATCCAGCCTAAAGCTTTGCAATCTAAGCGAATTGATGATTCTCATAAGAATTTTTGTTATTATTATTATTAATTATATATTATTGCGATTATAACGGCCAGGTTTCAGTTCTGCATTAGTTATTATTCAGAATATTCTGTTCCAAGATCTGAGACTCTCACGGCGGTAAAGATACTTGTGGCCTTCTTTGTTGTGAAGAAGAAGTTTTGTAGGTGATTACCAAAGTTTTGGAATAACGCGTTGTTCGTTCTGTTAGAAACTTTAATCTTTTTCAATCTGAGGATCAACTGCATATTATACATAGATTTGATGTTGTGAAAGACAGAAATGGTTGTGTTGAAATATACTTATTAATACCCATATCACGGTTTACCTGTAGTGTCAAGGACACAGCGATGTAACTTTTCATTTCCCGCATGAGAACAGACCGAAGACCTTGGCACAAACAACAGTTCAAATCTTAATGATGTACATCACTAAGCGATATAATTATGAACTTCAATAAAATATATTTGTAGTGGAAGTACTGGTGAGTAAAAATAACTGTTTTTTTTATTAAAATGATTCATTTATGAGCACCCTTCAAGAACGTTCACTGTTTCTGGAGATGTTATGTGAAGCCTTGATAACACCATAACGTGATTTGTTTGGTGTTGAACACATAACACAGGTTCATTTTCCGCACGAGGACAGGAAGCATTTTGTTAAGTAAACTGACTTTTTTCCCTGCTCGGTTGTTCAACTGGATTACAGGATCAACAGCTAATTTATTACAGGTTCAGACGTCTGTCTGTCAACTTTGTTACAGAAATTCGGCCTGCCTCTATTTTCTGAAATGTAATAAAACAAACTCAGTAAATGATGACGTATTTAGATGAAAAGAAGAAGAGATTGAGAGACTAACAGATTGACATAGATTTTAGAAGACTAAGAGAAACGAGAACTTTAAAATTGCTTTAATATTACTGCAAAATTATGCTCCCAGTTAGGCATTATATAAGCTGTTTTCATTTGAATCTATTCTAAGTTAGTATATTTTTGGATTCATCGACGAAATTCTGAAAACATTAAGCACTGTGATCGAGATTATTAAGCTAGGATATGGCCATATTTTTCATGAATACAGGTGTCCCAATATATATATATATATATATATATATATATATATATATATGCAAATTTTCCTATATAAAGTATAATTGATACAATAAGTCCCACATAATATGTAAATCAATAGATCTCCATTTAAATTTGCCTTCTTCAGTATCATATGGGTCATTAAATTCAAACTGTTTCAATGGCTGAATACTTTGTAACCAATGCAGTATAATGACAATTCCGCACCAGAGCGCGACCAATCTCGAGGGAAGCTGAGATTTCCGCAGGTTTGTCACGTGCGGAGAAACAGCAAGTCATTGAGGCAGAAACCAAACACTGGTGTAAACAGAAGAATGTATAGTATAAAGGGACCGAAAAAAGTGGGGAGTGACTGTATTTAGGTCTTTCATCATAGCAGCATCTTCGTTTGTGCTTATAAGTTCACAGGGACCAGGACTTTGTCTAACGGAATCTACAGAATAGTTATATTATTGTTTGAAGATGAAAGCAGAACCAGTCTTCGAAATAGTATCATATTTTAGGATTTTAATTTTTTAAATATCAGACAATGGATAATTCCCTATCAAAGTATCTTAAAATATATTCCGGTGTCTCAAAGATCACTTTCTCTCTCATCCTGAAGATTAGTTTATACAATACACGTCATTACATCATAGCCCTATAATGAAAGTTTAAAATATACGAGTACAAATAAAACAGTATTAATAAATTTATTACAGTTAGAACTTGAATGAATTAGGTTATATGTTTATCCACATTTATATGATTAAAATACATCGATACAAACAAATTTGTTGAACTTTATCATTATTTCAGGTGTCTATGAGGGAATTAAACAACGATCTTCAGTGGACCCAACTTTATTTTATGATATATGATACTTATAAATAACTGGTTCTGAAGCAGGGTCTGAGGGTATAGAATGGATTAATCTGACTCAGGATAGCAATGAACCTTCGGGTTCCATAAAAAGCAAAGAATCTTTTGACTAGTTCAGTGTTCTCTGCTTCATGGAGTCAACTGTATGTCCATTACTACGTGTATTCATGTAGTGAAATGCTGTCTTTTCTCACTGGAATAGAAGTTCTCGAAGCTGCATGTCAGTATTCTGTAAATTTTTCCAGTGTTGAAGCATCTGCCTTTTTTGTCTTAGGCAAACAGTGGGACAAAGGACGCCAGCCTCTTACGACATGCACACAATTACACGAATGCCATGAACATTAATATCCGTTCACATTTTTCATTCTGGTGTTGACTTGTGACTCATCATCAAGATGCCTGTAGGTCTAAGACGACGAAACATTTAAGGCTTTCTTAGTCACCAAACAACAATAGCTTAAAGACTAACAAGTTAGGACATGTAAGCATGGCCGGACATTTTTCACGCCTACGCCCTTTTATTTTCTCCAAATTTTCAATTTATGTGCGCTAAATTTTGATACTTTCAAAGAAACAGGTTAAAATAGGCGGGGCGAACGAGCACGGACGTCCAGTATAAAATATAATTACCAACAGTCCGAAGGTTCCTGAGTTTTGAGATTTCGCAACCTTTCGTTTAAATATTAAAAAAGTAGTAAAATGTTAGAAGAAAGTTTATCAGGCACAAAATTCGTGTTTCATTTTTCAACAACTATTTTCAAAACATTTTTTTCCTTTGATAAATATTTATCGAGTGACGACATTCATATTAGAAAGACGTGTAAGTTTTCTTGCAAAGTATTCTTTAATATTACCGTCTATCTTAAATTAAATTTAAATGTATCAACAAATTTCAGTCCCCACCATCAAATTTAATCAAAGTCTGTTCAGCTGTTTTCAGGTGTTAAAGTTGGCCAACGGACTGACAGACAAAACTATCAGCACTTAAACATTGTTGTGTACGCGACTAAAAATTCATTGCATTCAACAAGAACACTTCCTTGGTTTCAATTTAAAGAGCTCTTGAGGAAAAATAATTGCATTCTTTCATTCCTGGGAGTGGAAATGCATTACGAGGCTACAATTAATATTCATAACATGACGGCCATCGGATCTGGTGACTGTTTGCAAGAAGGCTCGCAAGAAACATGACCTTGAAAATCAGGGCTACAATATTTCCGGCTAATAGACATCTCTTGCCTTAATCTTGACCATAGGATTCCCTAGAAGATAGAAATCTTTCACTGGGAGATAAAAACTGCAGCTTTCCGGTGTTTCCGACAATTGGATATCAAACACCGTTCCACGGAGTAAATTTGTTTGTTTCTGGAGGTCAAGCGGTGACAGATTTTATAATCACAATTTATTATTATTATTTTATTTAGTGTTCTGTCTGACGACAGGTCCATATGAACAGGATCCTTCCATCCTTTTCTCGGACTGGGACCTGTTCATATACGTTCTTGGCAGATGATCCAGAAGTGGTTTGCCATTGCCTTCTTCTGTGTGTGAATGGAGTAATTGTTGGGATGCCACGGAGGAAAACTCCGTGTTGCCTAGACCACGGCCTTGCCCAACACAAGTTATAAATCTGAGCACCACCGGGAATTGAACCCGGGACCCCAGGATTATAAGGCTAGCGTTCTGACCGCTAGACCACCACCACAATAAGACGCTGAAAGTCTTTTGGACTATATGTTAAGGTTTATAATTGCTATAGGGATCCACGACACGGCATGAGTGTGTACAGTGACTGCCTGTGGGCTTCAAGACTTAGATACGAATTTTTCTTAATTTTGGGGCCCATCCAACCTCATATTCAATGAAAACCGTACACGTGCTGCTGCCTTTCGTTGGACAGAGCAGTCCACACGTGTTAGTTTTTACCATTACCAAGATACATCCACGACAAACATGATGCAGAGGGGAGACAGGCAGAGAAGAGATATGAAGTCGGTAACGTATAACTATGAATCAAATAATTACGTATTTTGATTAATTAAATAACATTATACAATTTAATGTAGTGCAGTTTAAAATATGATCTTTAAACGAAATTGTAAGAACTGTACTGTACATAAATATATTTGACCGCGATAGAAGTACATGTTACATACATAGTAGGCCATGGAATGACTGATAATCAAGTAATGCGTGCCTGGGCTATAGAAACATTTAGACGTGCTTCGGCTTTAAAGCGTTAAGGACGTAGATAAAATAGTCATTCAAATTTCATGTAGGAATACAGCGTAAAAGAAAATTTGGCAACGTAGGTCTGTAGATGGGAGTGTAAAGCGTATAAATTTCTAGTGCCTTTGCGAAAACAGCCTATGCTTAGGAAAATGTAAGAAGGTTTGTGATTGTTGTTGACTGGAACTATTGTCAGCCAATGGAGCGAGACTATAGAATGCATTGAACTAAAACAAATAACCAACTGCAGTGTAAAAATGTACGAAGTCTGTCATGATTACGGGCATTTTTCATTTATCCTACCCAAAAGATTCATCCTTAAGAAAGAGATGTGTGAATTACGTATAAGATTATGGTTATGAAATTTATTCCAGCTTGAAAGGGAGTCAATATTTGTAGGCCAACTTTTTTATCGATTGACAACATATGTCTTAGGCCCACAGTATATCTCAAATAATTACTCTCTACGTATATGACGGTAGTTATGTTTAAATTAACGTCATTTGAAAAAAATATCTGCAGTGTTACAAAATATTTATCTTAATATTATGATTCTGTGTGGTATTTTTTTTCAATCGTTTAATATTGGTAAATTAATGTAGTTTAATTTGTATCTTAAGTGCGTCATGTTTGTGTTGAATTCAAATACATATATTTATCTTACAGTCTATACACAAACTTATTTAAAATAATGTTGTTAAAATATTATAACATTTACAGTATAAAGTATATTATGTTATATTTATATTTATGTCGTACTACGATAAAGGAGCGCCATAAATATAACATAATATACTTTATACTGTAAATGTTATAATATTTTAACAACATTATTTTAAATAAGTTTGTGTATAGACTATAAAATAAATATATGTATTTAATGTAGTTTAATAACAGAGACAAAGAACAAAGATGAATGTCAAAGAGGTAAAGGAAATAGTGATCGATGTATGGCATTTCAGTGACGTCAGAACATGTGTTCGTTAAGAAATACCGACTTGGAAACGGGAATTCAGTTTCTTTGGCATTTCGTAATTGCTAATGCAAACTTGAGTTCCGCATGCTTACCGATAGATTCATCAGGATTCTGAAACCAGATGAGTAGAATTATGCTGATTAGGGTTATTAATTTATTAATGTTAATAAGAAGTGTAACGTTTATGTTCCCGTCGATAATTGGTTTATATAGTAATTGTATAAATATTTCATATATTATATAAAATATTATATTTTCAAACTAAGTTTGCAGCTGTACTTGAAAGCTTACTACATTTTCTGTCTTCATCCGCCTATTTTTGTAACCGCCAATAATATTGGAGGAAATAATTTTTAATAGAAATTTGTTTTACAGACTGTTACTAAATCAAACCTCTTAAATTTGATTTTGGAAAAGAAGTGGAGATAAATATATTTAAATAAGTGTTACGTGTATTGACATATTTAAGATAAATATTGTAGAATTAAAAGAAATTAGAATTAATTTTATATTTTCTTTACCTATAATGTACATCAGGAACCAGAAACCGTCTCTGGAAAATGGTACGCTGTCAAAAATACTTTTGAGTAATTGTGCCTTACATGGAAAATGTCGTCGATGTCGTGTAGTTTTCAAGATTCTCGTTCAACGTTTTCTCTATAATATCTTAAAATTCTTCTCAGTCAAAGGAAGACAGAAGTGTTAAACTTCAGTTGGCAGACGTCTTGATTAAACCAAGGAAACCAAATATTAATAATGTTAATTTATTATAATTACAGAGTATAAATGTGAGCTACTGCTTTTAAATCTTTGAAATTGAAGCTCGTCTCAGTAATTTCTAGATATGCAATCCGTACCGCACAGAAAACAACCGATAACCAATACAAAGATCAGTTGATGCTGTTTACGGAAATAATTGCTGTTATACTGAGAATCATATACAACCGATAAATACACTTCGTTGGCAAATCATTAATTATTAAAGCGGGTGGTACACATAGTTACCACTAGGCATTAACGAGGAGAAAGGCCACTATATGTTCCTATTTGATTCATCAGTTGATGTAGTGTCGTTACATAACCTAGTAATCGGTAATTATCTATAAGCTAAGCCTCGATGTTAAAGTGCAATATTTGTTGTGTGGTTTGAAATACAGGAAATACATCTCCATTTGGAGCCGTGAGAATCAGGTAACATGCAACGTACAGAAAGGTGAACAGACTTGTTGAACCAATCGTAACCGCAAATTTGGTGACTAGTGAACGTATGAACTTAATCTCCCGATATTTTTAACAGCGTAGTCTAAGTTTGGTCATCCGCATCGAGATTTAGTTTCATATTAATAACTGGTCAGTGGACTTCGACATTGTCCCAGGATACGTTACTCGTATCTTCACACTGTAACTTTAGAACGATGCTCCCACAGAGATGAGAGCTAGCACGTGGTATTATCCCAACTGGTTATAGGAACTTTGAAGGTATCTTATCTGTCTCACGACTTTAATATCTTATGATTCTAATGGCGAATATGATGATGTCACTCACTGTATAATACTTAACACCCTCTTAATAAAGTACAGATATTACGGAACCTCCATAAAAGTAAGGGAATTCTTGACTAGCTTAGCGACTATAATCTCAAGAAGTACTGTCTTTTTAATGGAGCTAATAACAGACAGTTGTAGAAATTTAATTGGATTTTGAGCAAAGTACTTTTAAAATGACCGTGGAAAATGTGTCGTGCGAATTAAACGAATTAGCAGCTGAAGCTTCAATACGATTAGCAACTTAGATAATTCGTAAGTTTGATGCCGACAGATCTATGAAAATTGCGTCCGCATGCAGAATAATATTTTCGTATATAACACAGATGTTCGCGAAATTGTAACGAAAATTTGTAAAAATTCGTCACAAATTACTATTGGCGAAGTGAAATATTATTTCCTATCCCGGGTACCGAACTCCAGACTTTATGACCGTAGGCTAGTTATAAAACTGACGATCATTGAAAGAACGCTTAACTTTACATTGGATTACTCCACGTTCTGGAATGTTCACCAGGTTCTTGCGTGGCCTCACAAGAAAAAGAGGAATGTAGTTCCATGACATACATTCCTAAGAACACGCATATTCTGACTACTATAGTTATGCTGACTTGCGGCATCTGATTAGCAGCTTCGACTTCTTTTTAACCCAGTACGAGGTGTGATTTTAAAGTAGAAATAATCCTCGTACTCTAAAGACATGTTACAAACCGTAATTTACCAGAAATAATTTTATATCGTACTCTTTGATTGTTTATGAATCATATACCATACTTCATAACAGGCGATTATACTCGTGTTATGGTATTCAAGTTCAAGGCAGCAAGTTTTAACTCCTTGAAGCACAGTGGTGACTATATGTACCACCTGCCGTAACATTTAATATATATCTGACTTTCGCCCAGCGTATTTACAGGTTTTGTATGATTTCCAGAATAAACAGCGATTATTTACCTAAACAGCGTCAGTGAAATGTAAGATTATGTATACAAAAATAAAACTATTCCACTATACGCCATGTCGGCGCTTGGGGGGAGAGACCGTATAGCTCCTACTCATTCTTGACTCGGCACTAGATGGGGGTGAGTGGTCAACATCACGAATCGGCCGCGTTTTACCCTCGGGAAATTACCCCGGTGTCTATTGGATAGAAGGCTGAGTGGGCCCCAGAACAGGTCTGGACGCTGAAGCTAGAGGAAAAATCACCTTCCCCCTTCGGGGTCGAACCCCGGTCGTCCAGTCCGTAGCCAGTCACTATAAGATTATGTATACGAGGTGCGATCGGAAAGTTTCAAGACTGCGCCTTAAAAAAAACCCGTACACTTATCTCAGGTGTTAAATTCATCCATCACCCTCGAAGTAGTTTCCCTGGGAGTGATCACAACGATCCCAGCGCCGCTGCCAAGCCTGGAAGAATCCCTGGAAATCTTTCTTTGTCAGCCTGTCAAGCACCATCTGCGATTCTGCCTGAATCTCTTCTATCGTCTCAAATCTCCGTCCCTTTAGCTGAATTTTCATCTTTGGGAAGAGGAACCTTAGAAAGGAAGTTGGGGTCGGTTCTTGCAAGATCTTTGAGCTCCTGACAAACGAGAAGTCGATTCTGCTTCTGGTCCTCAGACAGGAGCCTTGGCACAAACTTGGCTGCGATGCGTCGCATGTGGAGTTGTTCCTTTAGAATCAGCTGACAGGTCCCATAGCCTATCCCAACAATGTCGCACAAGTCGTTGATGGTACGACGTCGATCTTCGTGAATGGCCTGCCGAATCTTCGTAACATTTTCGGGCGTTGTGCTCGAAGATGGTCGTCCAGAACGCTCGTCATCATCGACAGAGGTTCGGCCATTTTTAAAACGTGAATGCCACACAAAAGTTTGTGCACGACCCATTGCGGACTCCCCAAATGCTTGCTTTAGCATTTCATAGGTTTCCGTAGCCGTTTTGGCGAGTCTTTGGCAAAATTTGATGCACACGCCATTCCGAAATCGCAGGAGGGTCGGTGTAATGCACTACAAAACGCCCGTAACTAAAAAACAAATACTAATTCGATGATGCCGGCTGGCACACTGATTCACTATGAATGTAGGCCGCACCCCCTAGCGGCAGAAGCTCGTACTACATCCGGTTCGCCCTCTATTGACACAGTCTTGAAACTTTCCGATCGCACCTCGTACAGTTCTTTTTAATGTGATGCCACTGTCAAATTCATATCTCATCTAAAATGTGGTCTGTGATAAGTTCTGTAGGCAAGACAGTTAAAGGTTTAAAACTGATTATGTTAAGAGAGTTTATTTTCCCTTGCATCAGTATTTGCTATAATCTAACTAGTTTAGGAACTGTTTTTCATTTGATGTTATTAGAGTTTGCGACACTGAAAGACGGAGGTAAATAAAAACGCCAAGAACGAAATTTGTAAAAATACTGTTTCTTTAAACGTTGTCATGCCGGATTATAAGATTGAAGACATGCAATATGTGATCATTTCAAGTTATCCTCTGTAGAAGCCTGAGAATATAACGTACTGCTGGAGTACTGGCCTTTTAAGTGGACGAAACACTTCACTGGTGAAACGATGGTTGTCTTATGCTAACTTCAAAGATATGTGTAAATGTTTGGAAGCCTCTTACCCACCTCTCTAAGAGCTGAGGAAGTACAATTTTATTTAGAAATTTCACATTTGCTTCTACTGAACAAGCTATTGCATTACTGCCATTTATTCTATATCCGGTCAACCTCGCCTGTTTTGTTCAGAAATATAAATAAAGCCGTATTATTTTCGCACTAGCAGGTGCTGTGATTTAACTACCAAACGTATTAAACTCGCCGATTTAATGGTTTAAACCAGCGTAGTCCAACTGGCTACCCACAAGCCATATCTGTCCTGAGACAGATTGTAACAAGACCCGCGAAATTATTAAATTTAATTTTTTATTAGTTACTACAACCTCATTTATTTTATTTACTCCGAATTTTAAAAATAATATAATCTTCATCCCTTCTTATGCTTTAGGTACTATAAGTTTCAAACATGTTTGTCACGTACAAGCTGTTACAGGAACGTACGAGGCTCGTCCACAAAGTAAGTTTCCCTGGGACCGTTTACAGAAACAAAACACAATTTCATGGAAATATTTATTGCAACAGATACAGCAAGTGTCCAGCTATTTTTCAACATATTCGCCACCGGAATTGAGACATTTGTCATACCGTGGGACCAACTTTTGAATACCTGTGTCGTAGAAGTCTGCCGCCTGGGATTGGAACCACTGTGTGACAACCATCTCCGCCTCTCTGTCATTCTCAAAACGCTGACGCTGACCGGACAGGAATTTCTTGAGGTGTAGGAAAATATGGAAATCACTGGAAGCGAGGTCCGGGCTGTAGGGTGAATGATTAAACACCTCCCAGCTGAACTCCTGCAGGAGACTTGCTGTCCGTCGAGCCGTGTGCGGCCTAGCGTTATCACTGACCGCACTTCACAGTCGGCGGGAGCTGGAATAAGAACCTCCATCTTCAACAGCTACAACGATGCTACTGTGAGAACGCGGGAAGTTCCGTTAGTGTATGCGCCATGCTACGTCATTGCTCTATCACGTACGCACAGTCGCTTCGCGCAATATAAGGTTTGCTAGCTGTGGGACGAGTGGAAAACTTACTTTGTGGACGCGCCTCGTATTTAAAATAATGTAGCGATCTCACAACTGAAATGTATTAGCTAATTTCAGTAAAACCGTTCAGCTATTTTCATGTTGTTTCATACGCACAGGCATACGGACAGATAACGATTTAATAAGCGTTGTGCAGGATTGCGAACGATCCTAAGAACAAAGGACTAGAACCAGAAAAATGTTATTATTTAAATCGAAACACAACACAGACCTACGTATTACTTCTTTTAGTGTACTGTCGTGTATTAGTCTGTTATTCTGCTAAGCGATCATTACTTTCTCCGATTTAGTGGAGCATCACAGCTGTTTGTTATATGCTCACGATTTGTTGTTTGTGTGGCGTGCATTCTTACGGTTAACACAACAAAATCTCTACCTTCTTCGAGAGTTGCGGATGATAAGGTTAGGACCAGTTCCATTTTCTTTTACAACGCTTCAGTTGCTATAGTAACAAAGGAGAGAATAAACCACGTGACCAATCCAAACGTTTACTTTGTAAAACTGTTTTCGTAGAAATTATTGTCAAGTGAAAAGTTAGGTGTTTGAAAATGTACCATGAAGAGCATGTACTAAATATCTTTTTAAGAGGTTCCTTTTAGGTTTATAATGAAATTGTGAATGCACTTTCTTTCAGAAACATTTCAGCTGTCCCTTTTACACGAACGAGAAAAGAAACATGTAAAAAACTAAGTCCATTTTATTTGAAACAGAGATCAACATCAGTATTTTGTATTTTTGATAACATCTGAATAACACATTGTATCCTGAAAAGGCAGATAAGAGAATGTTTTCAAACTAACTTCATTTCGAGTAAGTGCGTTATGAAAGTGCCACTGGACCCTGTAACGATCCACATGAATTGAGTTCACAACCTCATATCCTGTGTACTTAGGATCTATTCTAATATTATCCTCTCATCTAAGCATTGAGCTCTCAACTGGTTTAACCCTTCCAGGTTTTTCGAATACAATTTTATATTCATTTCTCATCTCCCCATGTTTTCTACGTGTTCCACTCATCTCATCCTACAAGATTTCATTGCCCTGATTATATTTGGTGAAAAGAACAAAACATGAAGATCTTCATCGAGCAATTTTGTCTGTCTGTCTCTTAGGTTCGGATGTTGTCCTCAGCGCCTTGTTCTGAATCACCACTGTGAATGTTTTTTTGATATTATAACATAAATATATCTAACTCAAGTTTTAATTCCTGGCGGCAGCTTTTAGGTTGTGCTGATTACCTACCTAGCCAGTACAGCTGTGATATTTTCTACTGCCAATAAAGATATATAAAATGTCCGTTATTCAGCCTTTTCAGTAGCCGTAACTTATGCCATCCGTAATCATGTGAATGAATAATGCTTGTGTACAAATATTACTGCGTGAATATTATAATTTCATTGTCTGACGTTTAATACATCAGAATCTACACGAGATCATTTCCTCCTGAGTCACTTCCGCATTGGTAGATCCCACAAGCGGCTCTAGATAGCAGCACCCTCAGCCCAATTGTCGACTAATAACATTATTATTATTATTAAGTGTTCTGTTTTACGACAGGTCCATTGCTCTGCCCAAAAAGAGCTCTCCAGTTGTCCCTATTCTCGGCTTCTCGCTTTAATTCCTGGAACGTCATCTTCTTTCCTTGTTTAAGGTCGTCGGTTAGCTGTATCAATCTTCTTCCTAGTCCTCTCTTTCCTTCAACCTGGCCTTCGATGATATCACTCATTAATCCATTCCTTCTCATAATATGTCCCAGCCAGTTAGCTTTCCTTCGTGTAATCGCCTGCAGAATGCTTCTTTGCTCGTTGACTCTCCTCAATACTTCTTCGTTGGTCACTCGATCCGTCCACCTGATCTTCTCTATTCTTCTCCAACACCACATTTCGAAACTCTCCAGGTATTTCTGTTCCTTCTTCCTGAGTGTCCAAGTCTCTGCTCCATACGTAACACTTCACTAGTTTCTTCTTCATCTCCAAGCCCAACTTGCTAGTGAGAAGTATCCTCTTCTTGACGAAAGCTGCCTTGGCCATGGCTATCCTTGCTTTTACTTCCTTGGTGCATAGGGCGTCCGTCGTGACTAAGCTTCCCAAGTACTTGAAATGCTCCACATTCTCCATCTGTTGGTTTCCAATTACAACGTTCAATGGTTCTGCTCTCGGTGCTATCCTCATCAATTGTGGAGTTACAGCTTCAAATCTCTATCGAGGGACTGGTTATTGTGTGCCTTTTAAAACAAATTCCGAAATGGTGTACTGAATACGCTCCCATCTAATCCGTTATCACTTTAAACCACGTTTTTAAAATAACACATATTGTTAAATGCGATGATACAATTTCTCAGTACAATGTCAGGTCATCGTTTGTTTGATAGTTTCTCGTGTCCTTGGTTAGTTGTACCAGAGGATAAAGAAATTCTATTACGGACTACTGGAGGACAGAATGTTACCTCAGAAATCACGGGCAGGAGGCTGTAAACCAGTCGGTCACTTGAAGGGCGAGCATCCAGCAAGAAATAGAAATAAAAACAAGCACGCAGGCAACCCTTGATACGAAGCCACTGTTACTGCCTCCAGCGATCCATGTTCACACGCCATCGCCGCCTGCTTACTCCACTGTCCTGTTCATCAGGTCACCATAACAACCAGGAAGCTATGTAGGAATTAATATTCTTTGGAATTTGTTCGTTTCTCTTCCCTTGAAACACGTCGACACTCTTAGCAGCGACTTAACCATCTTTATTCATAAAATAAAAGATCATGAATAATTTCGGTAAAACATGCGGGTAAAATCTGTGGTGTAATAATCCGATGTGTTGCAGGCATACCTCGTTTTATTGCGCTTCGCAGATATTGCGGGTTTTTTTACAAATTGAAGGTTTGTGACAACCCTGCGTCGAGCAAGTCTATCGGCGCCAATTTTTCCAACAACATGAGCTCACTTCGTGTCTCTGTGTCACATTTTGGTAATTCTCGCAATGTTTTTTTTAGACATAATGCTATAGCACGCTTAACAGACTACAGTAAAGTGTAAACATAACTTTTATACGCACTGGGAAACCAAAAAATTCGTGTGACTCGTTTTATTGCGGTGGTCTGGAACCGAGCCCGCAATATCTCCGAGGTATTCCTGTATATTGAATTCTTGGATTTTCTTCACGTCAATTTAACACTGTTAACTGTATTTCCTTTTACGGATTCGCTCGTCTTCTTCTGTATGTCCAGTTACAAATCTTTTAGGATGATGGAACAATGTTTATTCTTCTATTCTCTTACTGTTTTCGAAATAGTTTCGTATTGATCTCAGAAGAAACGATCACAATTAAGAATTGTCCCTGGTACTTCATTAAGCAGCACGCCATTCAGGCAAGAGGGGGAGAGGAGGATAAAGGTTCACGTGGACATTTGATGAATATGAGTCATTGTCACTACCAGGCCACTTTATCCCCGACGAAAGCATCGTATAACCACTGCATAATAGGTTAGATGGGCCCAAACACATTTCATATTCTGTTAGGACGAGCCTTATGGTACCATCTGTAGGTTTTCCCGTCCATATGGAATTTATAATAGAAACTTATGTGTCAACCTGTCTCTTGCGAAGATTTAGATGATGATGTTGATGATATTAATAATAATTTAATTCCCTTATTAAACTGTTTTCCAGCATAAAAGCCTAGAATACGAACAAATCAGAACAAAACTGAACGAAAACGGTTAATATAATCTCCTTCTCGCTTTGAGAAATTTTTGTCTTGGTATTTATTTTCCTCTTTACCCTATTTAGGGGTCCGCAGTGGCCGCTTGGTCGCAGGGACCGTGGGTTCGAATCCCACTCAAGCCATGAATGTTTGTCCGCGTTTTTCTGTGTTGTGCTGTCTTGTGTACAGGAAGAGGCCTTGCGACGGGCCGATCCCTCATCCAAGGAGTCCTACCAAATGTCTATAGATGAAACCAACGAAAAAGTTGGGACCCGCAGTGCTCAGGTACTTGAAAAATGGCCACCGAGGTCACCGGACCTGACTCCATTGGACTTTTAACTGTGAGGTCACTTGAAGTCCGTCGTTTATGCAACGCCCATAAACAATGATGACGACCTATGGGAACGTGTGCAGAATGCATTCCAGATGATTTGAGGAAACCCTGGTGTGTACGTCGTGCTCGGGCATGTGTGGAGAATGGAGGAACAACCTTTGAGCATCTGTTATAAAGAAACATCCCTGTCCTTATACTTGGCAATAAAGGCATATATTGAAACTTATTTTTGGCTATTATTTCTAAAATGAAACATTTGCGACCACGTGTTCATAGGAACATTTTTTCTTATTTTTGATCCTGGAACACGCACACGAAGTTTGTAAACATACTTCTGACTCACCCTGTATGGCTGGATCGTTTAAATTCCAAAAGAATGATAAATTGTTGCTTTGCCTAGTGCGATTGGAGGTTCTCACGGCGACGATTATGAAGATGGCTGTCTTCCGGGTTGTAGCGCCTTGTAGTCTGGTAGAAATTTACCAACGTTTCAGGGGTCCTTGCTGTATTGTCCTCTCGATAAATCTCTCCTGTGAGGCAGATGTGGTTGGTCTACAGGATACCGCAGCAAAAAGTGTGGAAGAAACCCGTTCAGGTTTCACATGTGTAATTTCTGAAAGACCAAGTACTCGCGTTCTCATTTCTGAAACCGGGTCTCTGAGAGCAGAATTGCAGCTCACAGACTCTGCTATTCCCACCGTCTAATTACAGACGATTGTCTTACAGCGATCAGACAGATGATGAGGAAATCTTTTCACGTGGTTTTTACGTAACAGATTTAGTACACACACGTAATCTTAAGTGCTGATGTAGTTTTGTACAAGACTGCACATTTCTACGTAATGCATTTTTATTGTCATTAAGCAATACTTACTGGAAACAATACCAGTTTGCATGTACATATTTTTTTTTATTAAATTTGTATTGAAAATGCAGTATCTGCTTTCACAGGAGCAGCGCGGTTGTCGATTGAATGGCCAAACAATGAAGTAGAGCGATGTTTCTTAACCAGAGGTCAGTGCCTTCGTTTATGAAATTCTCTAAAGTCCAGTTGGTCATATTTTAGAACAGCATTTTCACAGGAACGAAACTTTGAGACAAGCCTGTTACATTGCCACTTCTTCTTCCACGGATCTCACTTGGAAGTCTCCCGGAATTGAACCAATTTCTCCGCTGGAGAAAAGCCACCGTCTGAAATATGTAGTACGATCCAAAATAAAAGCAAAACCTACTGAATAAAACAACATTTAGGGAAACAAAGTTTTAACGGACTATTATGATTATTACACGTTCCATTTAAATATACAGGTGCGGCAGAATACATTAGACGATTTAAATTTGTGAAATGGGTAATTTATTTTCATGAGATGGTAAAGTTGCGTCATATTGTGATATAATAAATATATTTTGTTTAAATCTTGTCCGTCTAATCACAATAAATTCTTATTAAATATTAAAATATTACAATAATTAACAATTAAAATATTTAAAATATTAAGTAATGTTCTTTATCGAAATATTCGATTTACATTAGATCATCATGTAAATCGAATATTTCGATAAAGAACATTATTTGATATTTTAAATATTTTAAATGTTAATTATTGTAATATTTTAATATTTAATAAGAATTTATTGTGATTAGACGGACAAGATTTAAACAATATAAATTTATTTTCAGTTAATATAATAAACACTTACAGATTTGTGAAGTCTGTAGAAAAGCGTGCCATGTGATAACTACTTTTTAAAGACATCAGTCAGATAAGCTCCATTGTTCTGCAAAAAATCCTCTGTACGTCGTCTGAGAGAGTCCGTTGTCTTCCTCAACATTTCCAATGGAATTTGCAGAATGGTAGTCCTGATGGCTTCCTTCAACTCGTCAATGGTGTGAGGTCAATTCTCGTAGAAATTGTGCTTTAAATATCCCCATAAGAAGTAGTCACACGGGGATAAATCTGGCTAGATGGAGGCCAAGCGACATCACCATATTTCGAGATGACACGTCCTGGGAACATTTCTCGAACCGTTTGCATTGAGATTCGTGCCGTGTGAGATGTCGCGCCATCTTGTTGAAACCATACTAAGCGTATGTCATTGTGGTGTCGGCGTAGTTCTGGCAGAAGAAATTCGTTAAGCATGGCCACACAAAGCTCAGCAGTTACCATAACTGCATGTCCGTTGTTGTCTTCAAAAAAGTATGGTCCTAAAATGCCAAATGAACTGAGTCCACACCATACTGTGACCTTCTGGCTATGCAAAGGTGATTGATGCAGTAAGCTCGGGGTTTCTTCTGCCCAGTACCTGAAATTCTGCTTATTAACATACCCGCTTAGATGAAAATGGGCTTCATCTGAATCATTATTTTTAAAAAAATCTTTCCACAGCAAATACACGAAAATCACATGACCAATGCTCCATGGCGACTAATAGGCTTTGAAATGCTCTAGACACAGCCGCTATCTACGGGCATATGCATTTGGCGCCAATTTCAAATCGTCTAATCAATTCTGCCGCACTCTGTATAATCTCTCAGGAATACATTATTCTTGTTAACGAGTAAAATAAGAATTTCTAATGTGTCGGTCTTATTTTATTTATTTAGTGTTCTGTCTGACGACAGGTCCATATGAACAGGATCCTTCCATCCTTTTCTCGGACTGGGACCTGTTCATATACGTTCTTGGCAGATGATCCAGAAGTGGTTTGCCATTGCCTTCTTCTGTGTGTGAATGGGATGCCACGGAGAAACCGGGGAAGCCCCCTAAGGAAAACTCCGTGTTGCCTAGACCACGGCCTTGTCCAACACAAGTTATAAATTCGGGCACCGCCGGGAATCGAACCCGAGACCCCAGGATTACAAGACCAGCGTTCTAACCGCTAGACCACCGTGGCCATCATTTATTTATTTAGTGTTCTGTCTGACGACAGGTCCATATGAACAGGATCCTTCCATCCTTTTCTCGGACTGGGACCTGTTCATATACGTTCTTGGCAGATGATCCAGAAGTGGTTTGCCATTGCCTTCTTCTGTGTGTGAATGGAGTAATTGTTGGGAAGCCCCCGGAGGAAAACTCCGTGTTGCCTAGACCACGGCCTTGCCCAACACAAGTTATAAATTCGAGCACCGCCGGGAATCGAACCCGAGACCCCAGGATTACAAGGCCAGCGTTCTAACCGCTAGACCACCGTGGCCATCATTTATTTATTTAGTGTTCTGTCTGACGACAGGTCCATACGAACAGGATCCTTCCATCCTTTTCTCGGACTGGGACCTGTTCATATACGTTCTTGGCAGATGATCCAGAAGTGGTTTGCCATTGCCTTCTTCTGTGTGTGAATGGAATAATTGTTGGGATGCCACGGAGGAAAACTCCGTGTTGCCTAGACCACGGCCTTGCCCAACACAAGTTATAAATTCGGTCTACCTCAGTTTAATTAATAGTGAAAACTAATTCTCCTGCCAGACTCTTTCCACTTTATTAGTCACTATCATCCTCTCATTCGACTGAAAAAGCGTCGTTAAATAAACTACAATTATAAGTAGAACGATGTAGCGGGATTACAAAGGGAGTGTAACAAATAGACGTTCATCGACCGTCTCTTGGAATTTCTACATCGACGATTTGCAGAAGTAACCGCAGACATGACCTTTGGGGGGGGGGGGGGAGAGAGATAATTTATGGTTATTTTTCTTACATGGCGGTTAGTGAAAAAGACAAAGAATTTTTGTTTGTGTCAGAACAAAACGCAAGAGGATAGATAATTTTTGTCTTGTGATTGTGATATGTTACATGAAGAGGAAATTTGAAAGTAAGGAATGCTGTAGATGATAGAAATGACCAGTACACTTTTACGGTTCGCCTGCTAATGGGTTAAGCAAGTTTCAGCCTCGTTGCAAGAAAAGGTGTTTTTTTTCTCAAGAGTCCTTGAATTAACGACAAACCTCCTTCTGACATCTGCCATGTTACATTGTGCAAGATCTGTAGTAAGAATCACAGGATACCCTCGTAACTGTGAAATATATTTTGTATAAATATATAAATATGGCTGTCAACGTATGATAAGAGCTGTAGTAGGAGTTCTCAACTCGCGGCCCGCCAATGTTTTACGTGGTCTGGGTACAATGATGTTATGTTAACCACTACGCTGAAAAATAGTTACCTATATCGGAAAACAGGTTTTGTTAGTGTAGTTAGCATTTGGCAGTAACTGAAGCTGTGACGAATTGTCCGGATCAATGAAGGACGTCAGATCAGAAGCCACTACGCGTCTTACTGATGGCCACTCGGAGGTGTGCATGTGAATTGCAACAACGGAAATTAAACCTAATACTGAAACGTTACTTAAGCAAAAGCAATGACAAATAACCAATGATTGATTTTAAGAAAATTATTAATTATATGCGAATATGTTTGCAGTGGTAGACAGAAATTAATAAATTGATTTTGATTTCCAATAAATCGTCTTCACTTATAACCTTATGGTCCGTGATTGGATAAGAATAAGTGTATATGATTTTAGGTCTGAAAACGGTTGAGAAACCCGGATCTGTAAATTGTGTGTGTGTAAAATATATTTTAGTCATCATACTGAATTCTTATTACATTATAATAGTGGTGGGGGTAATAATAGAATTTTGAAGAAGAGAGTCATTAAAACTAGAATACGGCTTGTATTTTTAAATTAGTGATTAGTAAATTTTGTGCTAGAAAGCTCTAAGAGTAATTAAAATACTTACGCGAACCGGAATATGGAAAACTCATAATGACTCAATTTTGGTAAATTACTATTCTCTTTGTAACTTAAGTGCGTTATGTTTGTGTTGAAATCAAATATATATTTATTATCTCAGTCTATACACAAACGTATTTAAAATGTTGTTGTTAAAATTTATATAACACTATAACATCTGTAGTATAAAATATTATATTACATAAAATATTACAATAAGTTATAACTTATTATATTACATTATAACTTATTATATTATATTACATAAAATATTACAATAAGTTATAACTTATTGTAATATTTTATGTAATATAATATTTTATACTACAGATGTTATAGTGTTATATATATTTTAACAACAACATTTTAAATACGTTTGTGTATAGACTGAGATAATAAATATATACTATTCTCTTGTTTTTGTAAAAAGTTAGTTTTGGGAAAAAATTAATACCCTTTATTAAATAGATCATTTCGAGTTCCGAAACTACCCGCGGATTCCATTTTGCCAACCCGTCTTTTGAAGTATAAAATAAAAACAATATATTATTATGACAGGATTAAGCTTTGTTGTTCCACAACAGAGAATATCTTGTTGACATGAATGTATTTCAACTGCACTGCTCTGTGAAATTGGTCTACTTTCAGCTTGTTTGTGTTTTCAGTAAGCTATCTTTTTTCTCGCCGGTCTGAAGTCTGATTCGTAAATCTGTGTGTACAATAAAAGCTTTGGAGCTGTCATTGTGATTTGCAGATGCTTCTTTGTCTTAGAGTAGCACCACAGAGTTTACCTGCAGAGGCGATGGTGGCCTCCTCACGTTGGATCACGTAAATTAAATTACCTGTTTTCGACATTCATGAGTCTATCTTTTTAAAGACTGGATAGATTAGAATATAAAGTAAAATTCTGTCGATGGTACGTATAGTAGCCTATTGTAGGTGGGCCTAATTATAAAGCAGTAATAATGACTCGAGATCAAGTACTTAAGAAGTAAAATCTTGAGAAACAGAAGTGTGTATTTATTTATTTGTTTTTAATTTATTTACTAACTATATGCGTAGCTCAGTCAGTATAGTGACTGGCTACGCACTGGGCAACCGGGGTTCGATCCCCGACGGAGGCAGAGGATGTTTCCTCTAGCCTCTGCGTCCAGACTGGCTCTGGGGCCCACCCAGCCTCCTATCCAATGGGTACCGGGGTTCTTTCCCGGGGGTAAATCCGGCCGGGGCGTGATGCTGACCACTCACCCCCATCTAGTGCCGAGGTCAAGGAAGAGAGGAGCTATACCTCCACTCCCCCCAAGCGCCTACATGGCGTATAGTGGGACAGCTTTACTTTACTTTTATATGATATATAATGTTAGGATGATTATTGAATACTGAATTGGAAGGAATATGGAAGGAAGCGGTAATTTAAAGTACTTTACTGGCGTGTGAGTTGAGGGACTGCTAAAAGCCGCGATAAACCACAATCAGCGGATCACGGCGCCGTGATTTTGAAACCTGGACCTCCCAAATACGATGATCACGACGTTCGGCACTAGCGATTATTAACATATGGAGCAGAAACATGACACATATTAATTAACTCTAAATTAAATTTATAAACCGGAAGTACAGAAGAGATTAAGAATCGAAAATTAAGAAATAAATTATTTACAGAATAAGATGGTCTTGCCGTGTTTTAATAACGACGAAAGTGGGATTTTTAAATGAGATATTGAACAGTAAAATAAAATGCAGTTGTCACATATGAAGACCGAGATTGAGTTGAGAACAAGTTAGGAAGGTTGCAGAAGGAAGGTATTGGAAGAAACTGAGGAAAAGAAGGTATAGATGGTAAAGGTTGAGTACCATTGCTCCCACAGTAACTGGAAATGTCTTAGGAAGAATAGGAAATTCTAACTCGTTACCAGAAGTTGTACTGAGGTAAATCGTGCAATGCCGATCGATATAAATTTTAAATATATCGGGGGAAATCCACCTCGATGAAACAAAAATAACAGGTCCTTAGATGATGGTGACATGTTACAAGGCAAAAGATTGGACGGTAACGTGTTACAAATACATCCCCCCAGAAGTTTTGTTAACGAGGGACGAGATCTCTCTCCTGCCACAAGTCTGGTTGCTGTCGGAGCTAATAGCGAGTGGTAGCACGGGGACCCCAGACCGACTGACCGTGACCTATGGGTGTGTCGATGTCTGCAAAATGTCCCCGAGGGCCACCGAGCTCTGCAACTGCATATAATGTAACTGTTAACAACATTTCCTAATATACTGTCCATTAAGACGAAGCAAATGTTTAAGAATTATAGTCACGTTCAACAGTCTTAAAATTATACATAAAGTTAGTGAATGATCGTTACTGTTCTTTTAGGCACTAGAAAGCCCACGTGTAATAACATAAAACTTTATAGCCTGGTTTTCTTTGCGTTCAAATGAAATAAATTCCAACTTATCTCTTGGAAACAGTTTGGTTATGATAATGATGATATTTCAGATGCAGATTCAAGGAATAGACTTGTTGACTTGTTCTGGCACAGTGGAATTAATTCACGAAGTTGAATTGCTGTGGCACGCATGGGCGAGGTACAGTGTGGAAGCCAGGTTAGAATCGATACGACCTAAACACAATATACAAGGAAAGAAGAATAAGAAATGTTCTACACCTAATTTAAATAAAAGCGAATGACAGTTAATATGTACCATTTAAGACCTAACTCTATAACATTTCACAATAAGTAGACCCAATTCTATATTCCTATTTCAGATGCAGGTCTCATTAAATCTGAATAGTAATTTATATAACCATTTGACTTTACAATCAGTTTGAAACAGGGTTTGGTATTTGGTATGCATATTTGTGTAGAATGCAAAGTTGGCACTGTACTATAAACCCATTAGCAAAAGATCATTATAGTCGTACCAGATAAAGATGGAATGGCAAATTATTGGACGAGATTGATGGAACAGGCTCCATAAGTCTAAAATCTACGTAGGTAAACAATAATAACAGTAATAACAATAAACACACAAACTGTCAGGAGCAATGTGTTACTCTCCGGAGAGTTGAAGTCACATACTCCAGAATGTACATTCCTGCAATGAAAACAAATTTGGCTCTTGATTTATCCTGTAGAATCACAAATTCTCTCTGATATCAATTCACCAATGGTTTTGAAAATTTAACGTCAAAAATACCATATAAGGGAATGCCAGTGTAAAGCTTTTCAGTTATGACTTAAGGAAAATGTCTACTTGATGTTTCGAAGGACATTATACCACTTCATAAAATTTCTGTAAAACTTATTACGAAAGTCTCCCATCCGTTTAACTTTCTCGTTTTGTGGTTCTACGAACGTGCATAAACTATTGTTACTTCAAGTACCAGACCCGGTACTACAGTTTGATCAGTTTAAAATGCAACCACAATGCACTTGAACGCCTTCACGCGAGAAACAACGAAACCAATTTCAATACAGAATTCTTTCAGTTGATGCACTGTTTGAAATCAGCTGTTTTGTCTTCGATCAACACTTTGTCACATACAAGCACTTCCTGTCTCCCGAAATGTTGTCTTATTCAGTACTCCCTTGTCAGGACACTCATTACTAAATTCCTCACGAAAAACAGAAAATGATTTCGAGAAGGAACACACATTTTGCAGGTGAATATAACGTGTTTTTCGCGAACAGTGACCTAGCAACAAGGGTGACCTTTACTGTAGTGTCACGGAGGAGGTTGTGAGAGTCTATTACCAGGGGATAGACTGTTTCTGATTGTGATTTTGTGCCGTAGGATGTGATTGTTATTGGTTTTCGTCATAAATGGTACATCCTTTATAACACAAGTATGACAGCAAGAACGAGAAAAGTAAGTGGGTCTCTTAACAATATAAAATCCTTGGCATTTAGAAACAGTTACTTCACATAAAACAGCAGTATGGCTAGTTTCTTTTCTTGTCTAGCCACAATGGAACTTGCGTTAAACTTCACGTACTCAATGGCTAGGTAGACTGTCTTTATTCATCCCGTCAGTCAGGAATCTTAACAAACAGGTGTTTTTCTTTCCTTAAAGTCAGGTTTTGCAACTGTAAGACATTAATCAAAGTCGTCTTGCCTGATGATTTAAATATAGGGAATATGTTTCTGATCACCTGTGTTAACAAGAATAGGCATCCATTACATCATATACAATTTTGAAACTACCTGCGGCGTGACCCAAAATGTACCTACCAAGTTTAATGCTTGAAATACTAGACATAAAAGTCTCATTCAAATACTGTTCAAATCAAAATATATCAAAGCTGTTTATATAAGTGTGTTTGCTCTCAATTTTGACGATTTTTTAACAATCTTATCATAAAGTTTGACACCGTACTTTGAAAGATGCCTGTTGGAATAGCAAAAATTTCACGCTCAATGGACGAACTTCTCTAGTCTTTCGGTTACTTTGGTACCCGAACGAAAACAAATGATAAACAAATGGCTTGCTTATTTCAGTGTGTCAGTAAAGTTTCTTAAAATTATGATCGCTCGTTGCGGAGAAAATTGAATTTAAACTCGGTATATATATTTTTGGACAGCCTTTACTTATACTTCTTGTGTAACTTAAAAAAGAATTTAGTTACCGTGTTCACACGAGCTCGCCACCTGTCCCTATCGAGAGTGATAAATATCCAGTGCACACTTACACTTTTTATTTCTCTGAGTCAGTTTTAATATTGTCGCTCCATCTCCTTGGTTTATAAAGTCTATCTTCCCTTCAAATTTTTGGACTATTTTTTTCACAAATTTCACATTTTTCTCACACGAGCTGCATGTCCTACTCATGGCATCCTTCATAAATTCATTACCCTAATAATATTTTATTAAGAAGTACAAATTTGTGAAAAGTTTTTCAAGTCCACAAACAGTAAAAATTATTTTACCATTGAACTTAGTACAGATCAGTACCAATGTGTGAAGACTTATTTAAGATTTTAGTAAAGTTGTCTCAGTCTATTCTATATTTAGTTAAAATTCGTCAGATTTGTCGTGTTCAGAATGCTTTAGGGCCTGTTTCATATTGTTTTTGATTTCCATTTTTATGACTTGTAACCCATTCGGTAACCCTTCATTAAGCAAACTTCTCCATCCATCTGTTACGTCCGGTCTTTGAGGTTCAAATATTCTCCTCAAATTTTCAAATATTCTACTTACCACTAACTAACTAACTAACTAACTAACTAACTAACTAACTAACTAACTAACTAACTAGATGGCTTACCGAACCGGAAGGTTCATCACCGAATTAACCAAAGCCCTCCACCGGACCCTGTCCTGGGCCAACAAAATCCAGTCTCCTTCAACTCCTATCTCCCACTGATCCCGCCTGACATTATCCTCCCATCTACGTCTAGGTCTCGACAGCTGTCTCTTCCCCTCAGGCTTCCCAACCAATACCCGGTGCACACCTCTTGTCCCATCCATGCGCGCTACATGCCCCGTCCATCTCATTCTTCTCGACTTAATCACCCTGACAATATTGGGGGAGGAGTACAGATTTTAAGTTCGTCATTATGCAGTTTTCTCCAGACCCCATCGTCTTCTCCCCTAGGCCCAAATATCTTCCTCAACACCCGATTCTTCTGACCACTCTCTTGCCAAACTCAACCTGTGTTCTTCCCTTAGAATGATTATGTGTAATACAGTGTAATTAATTTCCATAAAATTTGTAAAATGGTGTTTTCTGATACTATATCATTTACCCTGTGTTTCCAACAACAAAAGTTACAATTGACGACGATAAAAGGTAAAAAAATGGCCCCATTTTCCTCACAGCATAAAATTAATGGTCATCAAATTTCCTGATGTTCCAAGGGGTGGACTGTTGTCTGAAACCTCCCACGACACAAACACAAATGTGTCACTTCTTAACCTCTCTCCCTTCTCACACTGGTTTCATATAAAAATCGTCAATCAGACAAGTCTGGGGAACGATAAAGTTTATTATTATAATACTAATGTATATATACTTGATCCTGTGTCGTACATAACGGTACGTAGAGCAAAGTTCTTAAAGTTGAGCATCTGTCTTTACAGAACGATATCAAGAGCCTAAAATATATACTGCAGTCAATCACTTTGTGTATCTCATTGCTAAGTTTGTCGATTTGTATTTATTACTGTAGGCATAAACATATTGCAACATAGAGTCAGAAATTATTTTTCTATGTAATGTATTCTGAAACTAAAGCTTTTACTTTCACCATTTAATTTGTGTGTGTGTGACACATTTTGAAAAAAAAAATCTATATTAGGTGCACTAGCGAGTGATATTCAATAATTAATTAATAGCCTCAATCAAACCAGCGCAGTAGCTTCATAAAAGAAAACGTCCAATGATGCTTACATATGATTAACATAGCATTACAGTCTGCCATTTTAATTCTCGAATTTATTATATTTTAAGATAAAGAGGCATGGAAATCAATATATCGCCTGGGATGTTGCGCCGTACTAGAAGGAAGATTAATTAAATGATTAAATTGTCCCCCCCCCCTCCAGAAATATATAGTATTAAAGTTTTTAAGGAAGAACAGAATACATGACTTGTATTGTAACACGACCTACTTCCCAGAGTATGCTGTTCCCAAGACACTACGCCATATCCGGTTTTAGTAGAGAGCTACCTTTACTTACGCCATAATGCTAATAGTAAAGTAAAGTAAAGCCTTCTCGAAGGTATCACCACCTTGTCGAAGGCAATCTGCCGGGTGAGGAGGCTTGCGTGCTCAAATGACCCTTAGGGCTATGCCGGCCTGAGCTTCGGCTCATGGTAGGGTCACCCAAGCCGGACAGGTCTAAGGAGATGCGCTAGACTAAGAGTGATACCCTGGTCCTCCAGGTTGGGGGTTGGGTGTAGGGCTAACAACCTTTCACCTTTAAAAAAAATATGTGTTACGAAAAAATCAACCAAGCCTCGGATCAGGACGGACTCTTTGGCACGACCACGGCAATTGAAAAAGGACATGAGATTTGGTACCTGGAACATTAGGAGCCTCTATAGGGCTGGGGCACTGAAATCAGTGTGTAGGGAATTAGGTAATTATAAGTTAGACTTAGTGGCAGTGCAGGAAGTGCGATGGGAGGGGGAGGGCACGATCCCAGTGGACAATTTTACATTTTTCTATGGAAAGGGGAATGACAATCATCAGCTAGGGACGGGTTTTTTTGTTCATAGCAGAATTAGGGCAGCAGTTAAGAGAGTAGAATTTGTTAGTGACAGGTTGTCTTACGTAATTTTGGAAGGACGTTGGTGCGACATCATTGTCCTTAATGTTCATGCCCCAACTGAAGACAAAAGCGATGATATCAAGGATAGCTTTTATGAAGAATTGGAATCAGTATTTGATACATTTGGCAAGTATCACATGAAAATTCTGCTAGGAGATTTCAATGCAAAAATTGGGAGGGAGGATGTCTTCAAACCCACAATAGGCAGCGAGAGTCTCCATGCACTTAGTAATGATAATGGCGTCAGAGCAGTGACCTTCGCTACGTCAAAAGATTTAATTGTAAAAAGTACAAAATTTCCACACCGTGATGTTCATAAATACACTTGGACTTCCCCAGATGGCAGAACACACAATCAAATAGATCATGTTTTAGTAGATAAGAGAAGGCAGACAAATGTAATTGATGTGAGATCATTCAGAGGAGCAGATTGCGACACTGATCATTATCTGGTGGTAGCAAAAGTGAGGGAGCGGCTTTCAGTAAGTAGACGAACTAAACAAAATTTTGACACAGAAAGATTTGATTTGAAAAAATTAAGTGAGGGAGAGGCAAAGGAACAATATCAAGTTGAAATTTCGAATAGGTTTCAAATTTTAGAGACAAATGAGGATAATGAAAGTGTGGACATCAACAGGGAGTGGGAAAATGTCAGAAACTGCATCAAAATTTCAGCAAAAGAGAAACTAGGATACTACAGGAGAAAGCAAAATAAACCGTGGTTTGATGAAGAATGTTCAAAATTAATAGATCGAAGGAAGCAAACAAAATTTCAATGGTTGCAGAACCCAAACAAAACAAATGCGGATAATCTATGTAACGTGAGACGTGAGGCTAGTAGAACCTTTAGGACTAAGAAAAGGGAATACCTGAAGGGCAAAATTGCTGAACTTGAGACAAATAATAAGGAAAAAAACATCAGAGACCTGTACAGAGGCATTAATAACTTTAAGAAAGGATATCAACCCCAGACTAATTTGGTAAAGGATGATAGTGGCAATTTGCTTGCAGATCCAATAAAAATTGTGAATAGGTGGAAAAATTTCTTTAGCGAGCTCTTAAATGTTCATAATACTGGTGATATTAGACAGATTAAAATGCATACAGCTGAACTGTTGGTGCCAGAACCTAGCTTAGATGAAGTGGAACTAGCCATTGGGAAGTTGAAAAGTTATAAATCTCCAGGAATTGATCAGATTCCGGCCGAATTAATTAAAGCAGGTGGCAAAGGGTTGCATATGAGGATCCATAAGCTTATTCAGTTAATTTGGGATAAGGAAGAGATGCCACATCAATGGAAGGAATCCATAATTATTCCTATTTATAAGAAGGGGGACAAGACTGAGTGTGGTAATTACCGAGGAATATCGCTGCTATCAACCTCATACAAAATTCTATCCAACATTCTTTTGGCAAGATTAACCCCATATGCGAATGAAACTATTGGGGATCATCAGTGTGGGTTCAGACGAAACAGATCAACGATTGATCAGATCTTTTGCATTCGTCAGATACTAGAGAAAAAATGGGAGTTCGGTGGGACTGTACATCAGTTATTTATAGATTTCAAAAAAGCCTATGACTCTGTGAAGAGAGAAGTGCTATATAATATTCTTATTGAATTTGGTATACCAAAGAAGCTAGTGGGTCTAATAAAAATGTGCTTAAATGAAACCTGCAGCAAAATTCGAGTAGGTAAATATGTATCTGAGACATTCCTCATCAAGAACGGTCTAAAACAAGGAGATGCTTTGTCTCCCTTGCTCTTTAACTTTGCGCTAGAATACGCCATCAGGAAGGTCCAAGGTAGGCAGGAGGGTTTGCAATTGAACGGGACACATCAGCTATTGGCATATGCTGATGATGTTAATTTATTGGGGGACGATATAAATACAATAAAGAGGAACGCAGAAGTTTTACTAGAGGCTGGTAGACAAGTGGGGCTGGAAGTAAATTCAGAAAAAACTAAGTACATGTTAGTATCTCGTCATCAGAAGACAGGCGGGCAAAATTATCTTAGGGTAGCTAATAAATCCTTTGAAAGGGTTACAAAGTTCAAATATTTGGGAACAACAATAACAAATCAAAATGATACTTGTGAGGAAGTTAGGAGGAGACTAAATTCCGGAAATGCTTGCTACTTCTCAGTCCAAAATATTTTGTCTTCCCGTCTGATTTCTAAGAACCTGAAAATTAAAGTATACAAAACAATAATCTTGCCTGTTGTTTTGTATGGGTGCGAAACATGGTCTCTCACTCAGAGGGAGGAACACAGATTGCAGGTGTTTGAGAATCGGGTGTTGAGGAGGATATTTGGGCCTAAGAGGGAAGACGATGGGGCGTGGAGAAAACTGCACAATGACGAGCTTAAAAATCTGTACTGCTCCCCCAGTATTGTGAGGGTGATTAAGTCGAGAAGAGTGAGATGGGCGGGACATGTAGCGCGCATGGATGGGACAAGAGGTGTGCACCGGGTACTGGTTGGGAAACCTGAAGGGAAGAGACCGCTGGGGAGACCTAGACGTAGATGGGAGGATAATCTCAGGCGGGATCTATGGGAGATAGGAGTTGAAGGAAACTGGATGTTGTTGGCCCAGGACAGGGTCCGGTGGAGGGCTTTGGTTAATTCGGTGATGAACCTTCGGGTTCGGTAAGCCATCTAGTTAGTTAGTTTTAAAGTAAAGTAAAGTATTTTAAGAAATTGTTTTTTGATGTGATGTCCAGACGGGCCATAGCCTTGCAATTTCTTATAATTATGTCTAATTTATCTACAGTAATACATTCTTATATATGTAATGCTGAGAAGAAAACTTTTTAGTGACCAATCTCTAGGTTTTAAAAGCTAATTTGTCCAGAATGCGAGAAAGTGATATTACAACGTCTTATCTTTTCATTCGGCTCACGCCTCTGTGTTTAACGGTTCACTGGGCTTTCTTATTAATAATATTTGGTATTTAAGTGTTTATATCTCATACAGATGCCCCCTGGGTATAAGCTTCAACATGAAATTAAAGATTATGAAAGAAATTTCCGTGGAGACTAAACCACAATATCTTATTTATTTCATTTCACAATTCTGTGTCAATTGCAGAAGTATGTAACATTATTTGGCGTGGGAATTTAATAATGTGTAAACAGTATATTATGTAATGACAAGAAATTTGCCCTAAAAATAAAGGGATAATCTAAAGTAGTGTTTAAATACATTCTTGTTGATAAGTGTAAAGACACAGTATATGCAAATTAAATTCATTATTTGTCATTACTTAATTAAGAAAGCTTGGAGGTGTTAACACTTTAAATATCTGTTTTTCTTCTTCGTATAAAAGTACTTATTCATAGCAGGTCAATGGAGGAGCAAACAACCTTTCGTTTTAGAGTAGTGTTTCCACAAACCAGCATATAACATTAAAATTAACTAATATTATGTATCAAAAAATAATAATACCATTTATCTTTGCTTAAAAATATAATACAAATAATTTTAATAAAGAATGTAATTCGTTTTTATGTACCGCAGTCTGAAATATAATCTTTGATCAAGGTTATAATAACTATATATAGTAGGTCACTTAACAGCATTAGCATGGCAACGTTCATGATATCCCATAAAACCCAAAATCCCTCAACATGAAAAATTCACCACACCATAGCAACTGTTATAAAACACACACTCGTTCATAAATATTATTATACAAGACCTAAAGTCTCTTATCAGTAGAAAATGATGACCAACAAACTAACTAATCAACAAACCAACACTGCCTATAGCATATAGATAGCGGAATTAGTTTAAATAGACTGAGTAAAACTATGAACATCCTCGGAATTGTTGGCAGTCGTGCCGAATTCCAAATCTAATTAAGTATCATTTGAATACAAGTATGGATTACTTTTGCCCCACGAATACGATGGTTGATATTTTCGAGAGCTTATAAACGATTATTACAGTTAAACTATTTACGAATTCTGACGAAGTACAAAGAAACCGCGAATTCTTGCTCTAGACCTGTCGTAAGTTGCCTAAGAATATCACAAAAACCTCTGAACAACCTGGAATGGGCGTTAAAAATCAGCCCCCCCCCCCCGACTTACAAATTCTGAAAATCCCTCCTCGTTGACATTATGTAATGAGGGCGTGGATGTTAGACTCCACTCATTCTTAATCTCCGCCGCACTCTATAGTAATGAGTGGTAAGTTTAATGCACTGCCCACTTACCCCCGGGCGTAAGTCCTCCACTACCATCAAAATAGGAGACTGGTTAGGCATAGATTTTGCCTGAACGAAATGACGTCTTTTAACTTTGTCATAGCCTGTAATTTTTGTGACTAAACTTTTCAAGCTACTTAGAAATTTCCGTTATATTTTAATTTGGAATAGATCACATTTAATTCAGTAAAACAATGTAAGATAAAGACGTGCAGTTTGTTTGTATTAACTGGATAAATCATTCTGAAATAACTGCTATTGGCTTGTATTAGGAGAGATATCTTAAGTATTACCTAGAACAACGCAAACGTGAGATACAAATAACAAGTAATTGAAGAATGTTAAGGTAAACTGGAACAAGGTGCCTATCACCTGTACGAGAGAATTAATTACTATAGCCTGTTTGTAAGACAATGCATGGGCGGAGGTGCATTAAACGTTTTCTGAATAGGAGGTGAATTATATAACACCATATCTACAACGTTTCTTCTTGCATTTAATTAGTCTTGGGGAATTTAGGCAACTGAGGTCAGTAACTAAACATCTGATATATGACAAAAACTTGTCACTGAAAGTGGTATAACACGGTGGACTTATAAATTAATCATGCTCTCCTTTTAAAGTGAAATATTAACACTATTCATTCCAGTTTAGTGTGAAAGGAAATTTGAATTAAAACGGATCATTTATTTTACCCTTGTTGTGGTATTATCAATCTATGGCGTCGAAGTGGTTATAATAGAAACCAAACACGTCTTATGATCTTAATCATTGCCCAAAAGTGATTATCATAAGAGTTTGTCACTTTTATTGAAGGCGTACTTGAACTTTTAAGCGTTTTTTGATCAAAGTTTCGTGTGTCAAATTTATTTATTTTTTATTATTTAGTGTTCTGTCTGACGACAGGTCCATATGAACAGGATCCTTCCATCCTTTTCTCGGACTGGGACCTGTTCATATACGTTCTTGGCAGATGATCCAGAAGTGGTTTGCCATTGCCTTCTTCTGTGTGTGAATGGAGTAATTTTTGGAATGCCACGGAGAAACTGGGGAAACTCCGTGTTGCCTAGACCACTGCCTTGCCCAACACAAGTTATAAATTCGGGCACCGCCGGGAATCGAACCCGAGACCCCAGGATTACAAGGCCAACGTTCTAACCGCTAGACCACCGTGGCGGCCTGTGTCAAATTACTGTAACCCAAATGCGTATCATAAATGCAACAACACTTGTCGTAAATAGTTTTCAAGTCCGTGAATATTCAACGAGAGAAACTTAAAATCACGAACTGTAACATTTCAGTCACTGAAATGACTGTCTGCTGGTTGGATGACCTGAGTTTGATTACCGGCTTCACTAATCCGTCAAGAACACAGCGTTGAACCCAATACCCTCAACTCTCTCTTTCCCTGGGAACAAATCGTGAAGCGTGAAGCTGACCATTCTCCTGCATCTAGAACCGCAAATGAATACATGGAGCCTTCCATTCACTCCCCCTTACGCCTTTATGACGCAGTGTTTGGGCACACTGACATTGTTACCTTTTAACTTTGCCATTTAAGGAGATAATAAAAAAAATATCTCGAAGCTTTAATGTCAGTAAAAAGAATCGAGTTCATGAAAGGCAAATACGTGAATTGTTTCAAAAAGGAACCTGATTCTGAAGGAAAGTTCTCATCCACAAGCAACGGGCATTACAAGTCAATAGAGGATTCCGCTATTTCTTTGGCTGTCTTAGCAGTAGCAGAACCAGTATCTTGTGTGTCACAGTCATTGTTAATACTGACAGAAATCCTGTCCGGAATAATGGTAGAAGGAAATTATTTGTCTTGCGTGATAAATTTTCTTAAATACTGTCTAGCCGAACAAACTATTATCGCCGCTAAAAACATTAACTGTCCTGTTTACGGATATATCGAAATAAAATATTATTTTTAACCCTTATTTAAGTTACCACAATGAAGCTAGAAATAATTAACTACTTTTTAGATGCATAAAACGTCACACGCTGACTCCAGTTTGCATTTTGTAGGATATCATGAACATTTGATATCAAGTAATAATTATAGTTTATTTTTAATCGAAATATATGAGCTGAGACGGTCTAATCAAACAGTTGACTGACTTTGGGTTTGAAACCCGAGTTTTAATTTTCAACAGCCAAAAAAAAATGTATCTTTTCCTTTTTGTCTTGGCTAACTGCCCATCACCAACCTATCCTGCGGATGGTGTTGATAATGCGAAAGAATTGTAAAGCTTCGTCTGGTTGAGTTCTGACACCATTTTATAGTTCTCATCACATTGACAACTCTACTGTTTTTCCTTAAAGACCAGTGATGATTGTATAACCATCATTAACATTCAGTAACTCTGAATTTGATCAAGGTGTATTTATAGGTTATATGTGGTCTCAGAGTAGACATAAACAGTGACAATTTAATAAAAAATATGATTCGAGAGTAAAGGCATATATGGGGAAATCAACTGTGCACTTTTTATATCTTATTTAATGAAACGTGCATGTAGAAAGTGTGAAATGCACTGATCCATGTCAGTTCGTAAGTTTCTGAAAGATGGGCTTATTCCTTCAAACAGAAGAGTTGCCTAGTATAATTTTCTAACGAATATATTATAAATTCTTTATGTATTTAACACCGCTGTTTAAACTGACGAGATTACATAACGTCAAATGATATTGGAAGTTGACGAAGAGCAGGTAATAATCAATAAAGACCGAATTGTTTCCTGTTTTAAGTATATTATTACAAGTTTCGCCCCTCCAGAGGATATTAATAATAAATCTCTGATAGATTATTTTGTTATCCTGACTAAAATTTGAAGATGCACTGCAGCTGAACTATCCTGCATATTATAAATTGGTCCATCGCATCAGTATGGAAGCTGTATTGTATGCACAGATCTCATTTTACACGTGGTGAAGTAGAGAAAATCCAGAATAACATGCATTTTGATGAGGAAATCATAATCTGTAGTCTATATTGTTGTAATTGGTAGTGTAAATGTTCCAGAATCTGTTGCAGTACATAACTGAAACTTGTCATCTCAGTGAGAGACAGGTTAAAAACGATTTCGTGTTCTTTTCAGTTCTTGGAGAACAGTTATAGAGGAACTTTAATCTTCAAATATGGCTCGGTAAATAAATGCACTTACATTAAAACTTTTAAGCCGAAGCTCATACAAATATTTAAGAATTTAGTCCGTACCGCGAAGAAAACACAACACTTCAACATTACAAAATTAATTGGTTAACGCTGTTTAAGGAAATGATCGTTGTTTTTGTGAGAATCACATTTAATCTAATAATATAAAATTCAGCGTTGGTGATTGTTAGCTCAGATGGTATATATCCTTACCACTCGGCTTTGAAGTTTAATGCTATTGTCTGTACTCTCACGTGCTTTTAGTTAAAACAGTTTTCAATTTGTAGTAAAATATTTTATTTAAAAACAATAAAATATCACCTTATAGAAAACAAATGAAATAAGTATTTGATTTCCGTACAGTAGCCTATTATTAATTATATGTATATTATTAAAAGAGTGTAATACATAACAATTCAAAAAGAATCAAATGTATGTATGGGTTCAAGCGTAGCCTGTGTGTGTCCCTTTTGGTTGGGCACCACTTCTTGGTTCCCCCTTTAGTCCTATAATCTGTAAAAAAAAAATTGTAAAATTATACGTTTGCAAGAATATTTTATTTTGGTTTTCATAGAAATGTACAACTTGTTCTTTTTCATTTATCGAATTAAAATTTAAATAGATACAGTAATACAAAATAGCGAATAGTGTGAAAAATATAACATTATATTGGTGATTATTTTAACTGTCTTGTACGTAAATTGTATGGGTTTTGATCGAATAATCAAATAAATGAACTCACACTTTCACGTTCCGCGTCTTTAGTTAATTTTAACTGTATTGGATAATAAATGAGATTGCAAATGTAGCCCACATTTTATCGGAGTGCGCATGCGCACATTCCTATTTTTCACACTGCTTTGTCCTTGCCAATACATACTTATTATTTCAGATTAGATCTAAATTTTCCAAATATATTACACTGCAGATATACCGCACAGAGCCAGGATTTTTTTTTTATAGGATTTCAGACTTTTGCGGCGAGTACAATCAATAAAATCTTCTCGGGCAATCAGCCGCATCAACTGGTTACCGTAGTAAACCGACTTTTCGGTTCAGATCTGAACCCTGATGATGGGGACAGAGTTAGTTCCCGAAACGTCGGCTTACTACGGTAACCAGTTGACGCGGCTGATTGCCCGAGAAGATTTTACTGATTTTTTTGTAGGACCAACTTTTTTAAATATTCACCACATCGAAAGACAATACAAATATGTTAAAGTTTTCAGAATATACCGAAATCCATGTTTTATGTAACATTATTTTTGTTGACGTTCAACTCTGAGAACATTGGTACAGTCTCATATGAGTTTCATGTAATGTAGATGTATCGAATGTAGGGGTGATAAATGCGTGCAACATTTCGACTCAATCGCCTGAAGGAAACAAACAATTCAGAAAACCTAGATGTAGATGGGGGTGTAATATTAAAATGGATCTCGGAGAAATAGACTTTGGGGTGTGTGGGTTAGAATCAAGAGGCTGGGGACAGGGACCGATAGATGGCTCTTATGAACATGGTCTGATGAATCTTCGGGTTACATAAAATGTCCTTCTTAGCTGAACGTTTTTGTTAGCTTCTCTCGAAGGGATCTCTTCCATGTTATTGGTTAGTTGATTGGTTATTTAGTTAGTTATCCAGGAGTTGAATTGGGCCGATACAATTAAAATTAAAATTCGCCTTATAAGTTTTCGCGTAGTTTCTAATACGAAATTTTACCGAAATCCGTTTAGTGGTTTCGGAAATGAAATATGGAGATATACGAAATCAACTTTCTAACTATTCGTTAATTTTATTGGCTTCGGACACAGAACACATATAATTATTTTTTGCACCTGTCAATATACACTTGGACTTCCCCAGATGGCAGAACACACAATCAAATAGATCATGTTTTAGTAGATAAGAGAAGGCAGACAAATGTAATTGATGTGAGATCATTCAGAGGAGCAGATTGCGACACTGATCATTATCTGGTGGTAGCAAAAGTGAGGGAGCGGCTTTCAGTAAGTAGACGAACTAAACAAAATTTTGACACAGAAAGATTTGATTTGAAAAAATTAAGTGAGGGAGAGGCAAAGGAACAATATCAAGTTGAAATTTCGAATAGGTTTCAAATTTTAGAGACAAATGAGGATAATGAAAGTGTGGACATCAACAGGGAGTGGGAAAATGTCAGAAACTGCATCAAAATTTCAGCAAAAGAGAAACTAGGATACTACAGGAGAAAGCAAAATAAACCGTGGTTTGATGAAGAATGTTCAAAATTAATAGATCGAAGGAAGCAAACAAAATTTCAATGGTTGCAGAACCCAAACAAAACAAATGCGGATAATCTATGTAACGTGAGACGTGAGGCTAGTAGAACCTTTAGGACTAAGAAAAGGGAATACCTGAAGGGCAAAATTGCTGAACTTGAGACAAATAATAAGGAAAAAAACATCAGAGACCTGTACAGAGGCATTAATAACTTTAAGAAAGGATATCAACCCCAGACCAATTTGGTAAAGGATGATAGTGGCAATTTGCTTGCAGATCCAATAAAAATTGTGAATAGGTGGAAAAATTTATTTAGCGAGCTCTTAAATGTTCATAATACTGGTGATATTAGACAGATTAAAATGCATACAGCTGAACTGTTGGTGCCAGAACCTAGCTTAGATGAAGTGGAACTAACCATTGGGAAGTTGAAAAGTTATAAATCTCCAGGAATTGATCAGATTCCGGCCGAATTAATTAAAGCAGGTGGCAAAGGGTTGCATATGAGGATCCATAAGCTTATTCAGTTAATTTGGGATAAGGAAGAGATGCCACATCAATGGAAGGAATCCATAATTATTCCTATTTATAAGAAGGGGGACAAGACTGAGTGTGGTAATTACCGAGGAATATCGCTGCTATCAACCTCATACAAAATTCTATCCAACATTCTTTTGGCAAGATTAACCCCATATGCGAATGAAACTATTGGGGATCATCAGTGTGGGTTCAGACGAAACAGATCAACGATTGATCAGATCTTTTGCATTCGTCAGATACTAGAGAAAAAATGGGAGTTCGGTGGGACTGTACATCAGTTATTTATAGATTTCAAAAAAGCCTATGACTCTGTGAAGAGAGAAGTGCTATATAATATTCTTATTGAATTTGGTATACCAAAGAAGCTAGTGGGTCTAATAAAAATGTGCTTAAATGAAACCTGCAGCAAAATTCGAGTAGGTAAATATGTATCTGAGACATTCCTCATCAAGAACGGTCTAAAACAAGGAGATGCTTTGTCTCCCTTGCTCTTTAACTTTGCGCTAGAATACGCCATCAGGAAGGTCCAAGGTAGGCAGGAGGGTTTGCAATTGAACGGGACACATCAGCTATTGGCATATGCTGATGATGTTAATTTATTGGGGGACGATATAAATACAATAAAGAGGAACGCAGAAGTTTTACTAGAGGCTGGTAGACAAGTGGGGCTGGAAGTAAATTCAGAAAAAACTAAGTACATGTTAGTATCTCGTCATCAGAAGACAGGCGGGCAATATTATCTTAGGGTGGCTAATAAATCCTTTGAAAGGGTTACAAAGTTCAAATATTTGGGAACAACAATAACAAATCAAAATGATACTTGTGAGGAAGTTAGGAGGAGACTAAATTCCGGAAATGCTTGCTACTTCTCAGTCCAAAATATTTTGTCTTCCCGTCTGATTTCTAAGAACCTGAAAATTAAAGTATACAAAACAATAATATTGCCTGTTGTTTTGTATGGGTGCGAAACATGGTCTCTCACTCAGAGGGAGGAACACAGATTGCAGGTGTTTGAGAATCGGGTGTTGAGGAGGATATTTGGGCCTAAGAGGGAAGACGATGGGGCGTGGAGAAAACTGCACAATGACGAGCTTAAAAATCTGTACTGCTCCCCCAGTATTGTGAGGGTGATTAAGTCGAGAAGAGTGAGATGGGCGGGACATGTAGCGCGCATGGATGGGACAAGAGGTGTGCACCGGGTACTGGTTGGGAAACCTGAAGGGAAGAGACCGCTGGGGAGACCTAGACGTAGATGGGAGGATAATCTCAGGCGGGATCTATGGGAGATAGGAGTTGAAGGAAACTGGATTTTGTTGGCCCAGGACAGGGTCCGGTGGAGGGCTTTGGTTAATTCGGTGATGAACCTTCGGGTTCGGTAAGCCATCTAGTTAGTTAGTTAGTTAGTTCAATTGTAGATTAATTTCTTTTATTAGAATTAGAAAATTAACAATATGGTTTCAAATAATCAGCTAATGTTCTAGTTCAAATGAGTTGCACTACATAACCCGGCAGGTTGGTCTTCGCATTGTCCAACGTTCATGAATTGTATATATTAAATCTTGTCCGTCTAATCACAATAAATTCTTATTAAATATTAAAATATTACATAATTAACATTTAAAATATTAAATGATGTTCTTTATCGAAATATTCGATTTACATTAGACCATCATTTTTCATGTTTCACGACATGTTTCAGTTCCTAAAAGAACCATCCTCAGGTGTATATAATTATATAAAGCTTTAAAACGATAAATAATTCAAATACAATTTTCATACATTATGCCAGAGTACATTTTATCAGATTTTTACCAGATATTATACGATGTTCTTTTTTCAGATTTTTATTCCATTTTTAATAAATCTAATAATTTATTGTGATTAGACGGACAAGATTTAATATATACTTATTATATCACAATATGACGCAACTTTACCATCTTAGTTCATGAATTGGAAAAACCTTCCTAAAAGGTAAACACTTCTTCCTTCTGTACTACGTGTTTTATGCGTGTTATGCTGTTACAAATGGAATCTCAATGTACTTTCGATAATGACGCTTTGAAGTTATTATTTGTATTATTTCTGTCCTTGTAGAGCACTCACGTAAGCCTCGATCGGGCATTTGGTGTCATGCACGACGTGATCCAGTCGCTTACTGGAAGGGAAATCTTCATGGACAAAAATAAGTGACGAGTAAGGTGTCCGAGGTTACTAGGTCGTCATACAAACAAGACATATCCGGTGTTTGGAATATTTTGACGCTCGTAGTATGTAAAATCTCGCCTTCTTTAATGATAAGTAAAACTAGAAATGTTGATGGTCTTGACATTTTCAGTTACGCCTGCGTTTATTTAAAACAGTTTCGTAAACATTTTTCCAGCATCTTCCACTAAGAAAGAAAGACGTAAATAAAAATAAATAAATTATGCGAATGAGACATACAGACTTTGCTCGAAGGTTGTAATGAGTTGTTATATAACGTGTGGACGCGTAGTTTTGGTCTCGTGTTAAATACAAAGTCGCTTATTGTGATTACAAGTTGTCAGCATTTTGCATTTCGGAGTCAGTTGTATGGAAAAATTATATGATCATATGGACAGTATCTCATAACAGAATCAATTAAAGCTGGGACACTATGCGCCATATAGCCACGGTGGTCTAGCGGTTAGAACGCTGGCCTTGTAATCCTGGGGTCTCGGGTTTGATTCCCGGCGGTGCCCGAATTTATAACTTGTGTTGGGTAAGGCCGTGGTCTAGGCAACACGGAGTTTTCCTCCGGGGGCTTCCCCGGTTTCTCCGTGGCATCCCAACAATTACTCCATTCACACACAGAAGAAGGCAATGGCAAACCACTTATGGATCATCTGCCAAGAACGTATATGAACAGGTCCCAGTCCGAGAAAAGGATGGAAGGATCCTGTTCATATGGACCTGTCGTCATGTAGGCGCTTGGGAGGAGAGGAGGTATAGCTCCTACTTATTCATGACCTCAACACTAGATGGGGGGTGAGTGGGCAGCATCACGCCCCGGCCGGCTTTACCCCCGTGAAAGGACCCCGGTACCCATTGGATTGGAGGATGTGTGGGCCTCAGAGTCGGTCTGGACGCAGAGGCTAGAGGAAGAATATTCTGCCCCTGCCAGGGATCGAACCCCGGTCGTTCAGTCCGTAGCCAGTCATTATAACATAATCAATTACCATGAGATAACATCTCTGTAAACATAAGCTGAAACTTAGAGAATGTATCTACTGAGTTTCCAGCACGGTGATTCTATTCAACAGGAAAATCATTTTTACAATGTAATGTCTTCCTTCGACCATACTTCTAAATTCAATTCAATTCAATTAATTTATTTAAGTGTTTGCCAACAGCAAGAAGCCAATAACAGGCAAACACTGATAATATATACAATAATAGTGAAATAATAATGGATAATATTACACAAACGGATTAACTAAACTTATACATGTACAGTATTAAATTTAACAGCCAAGTACAGGCAAACCCAAAATAGAAACAATATTAACACAGAGTAAAAAATGAAGGAATATAAATAAAAACAAATAATCCACCTAGGGAACATTAATATAATTGTAAAATTTTAAAGAATATAAAAAGACAGATAACGAAGCTAGATCATTTCCCTTGTTGAGAACGTTCGCTCAAGGGAGACAAAGTTTATGCTAAATACGTCCAAAGATTTACATACGTCATTTGCAGCAATGACACACCTGGCTGAAGGACTATGCCTAAATGCACTGCACACACTAAACGTAGAAAATTCTCTTATTTGCCTCGCCGGCACACGTAAACCAACAGCGTCCATAATGGAATGGCAATTTATTTTGCCCTTAAATACATTAATAAGAAATAACTTATCGAGATGTCGTCGTCTGGAATAAAGTGTTCTAAAATTTAAAGTAGATAGGATCAGTTCGTATTTTCGGGGGATATTAAACTGGAAAAATCGGTAATTGCATAAACTGGCAAATTTTCTTTGAATATTTTCTAATTTATGTAATAATAATAATAATAATAATAATAATAATAAACTAAAGAAGATATAAATATACTCTGTATTTTAGAATTTATATATAAAATTATATATCATGTGCACGTTTGAAAAAAAGAAGGTGGCGAAGAACATTAACTGCCACATTCATATCTCCGATATGGTATTTTACAACTTGTAACTTGTAATTATGACGTAGCCAAAATAAAAGCTGAACTGGGCGTCGATTCTTTGACAACGCATGCAAAGTTAACACATCTTAGATAAAACATGTGATACTTTAAAATGATAAATCGAAGTTGTAAATGCTTGTGTACGGAATTTTAACAAATCACGTTGCAGCACTTCGGCTTATAATTTGAGCATAGTCCTTGACATTCTTCGCAGCTCAACCAAGACTGAGGTGTGGTCTTAATGCAGCAAACGTACGACTTGATCTAAATGCGCATGTTTTGAATGAAAACAGCGTAAATTTATTACGTCGGTGAATAAATAGTGATTAGTGGTCTAGCGGTTAGAACGCTGGCCTTGTAATCCTGGGGTCTCGGGTTCGATTCCCGGCGATGCCCGAATTTATAACTTGTGTTGGGCAAGGCCGTGGTCTAGGCAACACGGAGTTTTCCTCCGGGGGCTTCCCCGGTTTCTCCGTGGCATCCCAACAATTACTCCATTCACACACAGAAGAAGGCAATGGCAAACCACTTCTGGATCATCTGCCAAGACGTATATGAACAGGTCCCAGTCCGAGAAAAGGATGGAAGGATTCTGTTCATATGGACCTGTCGTCAGACAGAACACAAAAAAAAAAAAAATATTGCTGAAAGTCTGGGATTTGTAGCTGACGATAATTCTGTGTCTTCATGGGGGCGAATATGGGTCTGTTGTTGGTATTATGGTCTACTTAAATTTCACGGAAGTTCTGGAATAGACCAAGAAAGGAACAAAGACGAGAGTTTTACCTGAACAGAGGAAATAATTATCGCAAGAAGAAAATGGTATTGAAATTTTCGCGGAAATTGCTTAAGTGGTATTTTGAAACGTCGTGATTAATCGCATCAACTTTAACTGAAGGTAATCAGACGAAGAAACAGTCTGGAGGATTTTATTTCAAAGGAGGAGTAGCTTTGATGTAGCTGTTCTTAGAAAGAAATATAGACCGGTTCAGATAAATATTGAAGATTATAAAATTAAGATTCTTTGCCGTCAGAAAGTTATGCGGGTCATTTGTCTCTGTCATAGTGTCCTTTTGTTATTGGTGTCTCGATGCGACCAGACTGCTGATGCAACGCTCCATATATGTCCACAACAATACAATGATTCCGTATCTTTTAGTGACTTCTGCCTATCGACCAATCTTATTTTTATAGAACACAATCATGAGGCCTCGATAATCCAAATTTATTGCTCTGACTCTGTCTTGTTACTCCATATAAAAGTGTATGGATTTTGAATAATTTTTTTTTTGGATATTATCCATCGTCTAGTAAATATAAAACGTAAAACGACGTTTCGGAGATGGGACTCTATCTCTGTCTTCAGGTTCCTACACAGTTGGGCCCACTAGATAGAGCTAATCCGGACCGGAGATAGGGATTAGCTCTATCTAGTGGGCCCAACTGTGTAGGAACCTGAAGACAGAGATAGAGTCCCATCTCCGAAACGTCGTTTTACGTTTTATATTTACTAGACGATGGATAATATCCAAGAAAATTTTTATTCAATTGACTCTTCACCATCGTCAAGAAGTTTTAGATTTGATATGTATGGATTTTGTTTTCGGGTTTGTTCTTAAACATGCAAAAAATGCTTTACTCCTGCTCTGGCTACAATACGTTCATGACCGGCCAAGCAAATGAAGCTGCTGCCACATGTCAGATCTTTCTTGCCAGATTTAAAGACGCAATATTTAACCGGTGTTAAATTATGTGCTGTGGTTTGTGTTAAGTTTGCGTCTTTTAAACATTCTTTGCATAACTTTCTCTAAAGGTGAAAATCCCTATATAATTTTGCAAGAATCATAGTTATATGTAGCAAAATTTGATAAGTAATATTTACTTATCTTTTAATTACAATTAATTTCCTTTTATTATGAACAGAACTTAAAAGTGATCCTGATAAATTTTGATCTACTACATTCAACATATCTCACTGCGTTACGCTGCTTTACCTAATTATAATTTCAATTCAATTCTTTATTATTTGTGTGCTGTATCAACAGCCTGATGGCCAATTACAGATACAGCACAGAGATAAACTCACAAACACAATAAAACATAAAAGGTAAAACAAGCAATATATAAAATACATTGATACGGAAAAAATAAATACACAAAAATTACTACTAACTACATTAGGATATTTGTAAAAATAACATGAATCAATTAAATATAATGTTAATAATAATATAAATATTAGTTCAGGATTAATTACAATTAAACAAGCTGGGTTCAATTCCCAGCAGGGATAATGCGATGTTGATCACGTCACCTCTATCTAGTGCCGACGTTAACAGTGTGTGGAGTTACACCTCCATTCTCATATAGTTGCTTTGTTAAAAACCAGGGACAACTTTGCTGCTAAATAAGGAATGATATATATTATTGTTAGATTAGTTAAAATATGAAGTGAATGGACTTCACACATAGCCAAAATCGAAGGATGGATAACAAACAAAGATTTTTAATGCAGAAAGAACAGTCTCAAAGAAAGAGGGAACTTGGAAGACCAATGCGGAGACTGTACTACTTTATTTAAATACATCGTAAGAACTAGGATTGCGATTGATTAAGTTGAACTGGCTCAGTATAATACGCATTTGTAGACAGATGCTGAAGCCTTGATTTAAACTGCCTGATAGTCAGTTTGTTGTAGTCTTAGAACTCTTCAGAGATAGCTGCATTTTACTTCCTGGTAACCCCAAACAACTTCGTGTATCAGGAATGCTGTCAAATTTAAAATGGATTATCTTTAATACGTGCATGCCACTATGTTTGTAAATACTTTAGATATTCGCAAGTAATTTCAGAACCATCAAGTAGATGTTTCATCATCTTATAATAATATTCATATTTTTTTTACGCATGACGTGATAAATGTGTTTATGAACTCCGGAATAATGATTAAGCAATTTCAAGATGCTCTTTGAATTGCAGCATTTGAATAAGATTGAGTACGCAAAAAAGTAGAACGCCGTAGAAAGTAAAATTTTACTCAAGCATCTTTTACTACTACGTAATTTGTATTGTTGCCATATTTACGTTCTAGAGGCAATGAATGTCATTTTTTTTACATAAGTTTGTCAGTACCAACGAGTGACGGAAGAAAAGATAAAATCACATTTTTAACTTGATTCTGTGCAAAAAAAAAATTATAAAACGATAAATATCTTGGTTTCGTAGAGAGTATAATAATATGATTTGAATCTTTCACGCCGACGTAACTCAAAAAAATTTTCTCGGGCGATAGACGCCTCAAATGGTTAAAAGACGAAACCGACGTTTCAGGTACCATCTCTGTCCCCATCATCAGGGTTCTGATGTCTGATTATGGGGACATAGATATGTCCTGAAACGTCGGTTTCGTCTTTCAACCATTTGCCGCGACTCATCGCCCGAGATTTTATTAAATGTGTCCTTATTCGAACCTACAAGTTCGTGGATGAATTTTGCACAATAAAGAAATTAAATTATATTTGTATCAGATCTCGACAAACTGAAGAGGCGCTGATATATTAATCGCCTTCTTGATTATTACCTTATTATTAATGGTGCTGGTCGTGTTGTAGAGCCGTGTACGGCAGAAACCTGCGGTCACCCATCTGGCTGCTAGAACTTACGTTGACCGGTTCACCCACGTCTTATAATTATAAGGTAGAAGACACGTCCGTAGCTTTGAATGAGTCAAACTTCTTTAAAAGTCTATGCTAGCTGTGAGACAGACGGACCGCTCTGTATAGCATATCGTATTTATTTTATTTGCGTTTAATTAATGACTCGGCAAGCTGAACTACTGATAGGATAAAAATGGCTGTCTTCTGGACTGCAGCGTCTTGTAGTCTGAAGGTTTACCAATGTTACAGAAGTCCTTGATGCCTCCATAGGCAAATACTATGATGGTTTCTGAGACCAAGACTGCTTTCCTTCACAAAATTTCCAATTTACCATTCTTTCTCCCCGTCATATAAACATTCAGGCAACCATTTTGATGAAAAATTAAGAATATGTAAAACATTACAAATTTGTAAAATTCATAGATGAACTAGATTTTCCGAAAATGTAAAATTGCCACATAGATCAATTATGTTCATTCACTTAATATGAACTTATACTAACATACGTATTTAGGCCCCCATAGGACCATCTTAAGTGTTTATTTTCAATAATTTTACTTTTGGTTCAACAGGGCACTACATTTTACCACAGTATCTTCTAGTTACATTTGGATTACTAACAATAAAATGTGTTTCAAAACTATTCTTCCGTATAATTTGATTCAGTAGCAATATTTGAAAACATGTTAAGATATTCTGAACCTTCCTTAGGAAATTTAACACATCGTGTAGTAAAAATACTGATGCAGACAATAAAACATATCCTTTTTACGCAATCCTTCGCAGTTTAATGGTGCTATGTACTTTAATATAAGATAATATTCAGAGAATAAAAGTGGTTGGTTACAATTTTGCTTTATGAAGATTATTATTGTCGTATTATATATTTATGTTCGCCGGCGTAGCTCAGTCAATATAGTGACTGGCTACGGGCTGGGCGACCGGGGTTCGATCCCCGACGGTCGCAGAGGATTTTTCCTCTAGCCTCTGCCCACCCAGCCTCCTATCCAATGGTTACCGGGATTCTTTCCTGGGGGTAAAGCCGGCCGGGGCGTGATGCTGACCACTCACCCCCATCTAGTGCCGAGGTCAAGAATGAGTAGGAGCTATACCTCCACTCCCCCCAAGCGCCTACATGGCGTATAGTGGGACAGCTTTACTTTACTTATATATTTATGTTAAGAATCTTTTATCAGTGTTTTAACATCCGATATAACTTTGTGTCAGAGAATTTGGATGTAGAAGAAACAGTTTCCTGTAACAATTTATACCAGGGTTGAGTTAATTAGCGCAGACTGTTAAGCTCCTGATTTTAAAAAGGCTGAAATAAAAATACCAGTCTTCAATGTAGAATGTGAAAGCGAAGTACATTCGATAACAAGTTTCCCGCGTCAAGTAGGAAGAGGAAGACAAAGATGAAATTACTGGTCGCCATCTTATTTGCATAGCACATCTTCCGTGTGGCGGTGGCACAATCGTTTCTTGGCTTCTCAGACAGCTGGACAACGCCAACATGCTTTCACATACCGTCTGATGATACAGTGTATTGGTGGCCTCATTTGATTAACGTATTGTTTAATCTTAATATTTCTTTTGTGTCTTTGGGAAGCCGGACTGGATACTGGGACGACCCGTTCTTCAAGTACCTGAGCACTGCGGGTCCCCCCAACTTTTTCATTGGCTTTGATCTATAGACATTTGGTAGGACTCCTTGGATGAGTGATCAGCCCGTCGCAGGACCTCTACCTATACGCAGGACAGCACAACACAGAAAAACGCGGACAAACTTCCATGGCTTGAGTGGGATTCAAACCCACGGTCCCAGCGACCAAGCGGCACAAGGCCCACGCCTCAGACCGCGGACCCCTTTCGTAATATAATGAGACTGCTGAGAAATGCCGTCATAATGCTGAAGACATTAATTGCGTTTTATCCGTCGTGATAACTTAAAATGTCAGAACTTGATTCACGATGTTTTGGGAATGAAAGATAACATAGATGTGAATGCTCATATTCATGGCCAAAAATATGTAGACATATACTTATGAATGTTCTTAAAATGCTCGTATTAATGTTTACAAGAATCTAAACTATAACGTACTATAACCATAATTTATAATAAACTAGCCTTTCCAGTGTCATTGACGTAGATGTTAAGATTATATGAAAATGAATATTTTATAAATAGGGCGAGAGGTTGTAAGCCGAATGCATTTGGTTAATTTTAGGAACCCGTGAATGTCTTTTGTGAACACGGTAATGAACATTCGTGTACTCAATAAGGACTCTGCTTCATGCACCTGCTTGGTTGGTTAGTTAGTTAGTTAGCCATTCCAGTATTTTTACATTGTAACGAGAATTGGATACTGATAGTAATTTAGTAAATTTTATAAACTGAAATTAAATTTGTTAGACTTACAATAAAGTACAAAGAGAGATAATTACGTAAAATATATGCACTAGAGAAATTAAAACGCCGTGCTAAGCAAGAAACTGTGGATTTTTAAGTTTTCTGCTCTATTTCTTTAAGTATTCTACGTAGTATAATTGCCTCGTGAAAGGAGAAAGGTTTGCAAAGACGTGGATATCCGCCCATAGCTTACTGATAACTTTTTAGCAAGTGAAACTTGTTTTAAAGGTTATGTGCCATTAGAGATATACCTAGCTTCACGTTTCTTAAATTCCTTATCTTCAAAATGCCAAGTTGGCATTGGAAGTCAAACAGATTTTATTCAGCTTAGGTTTTTCCTCGTTTTATGCTATCCCGCCTCACACGTTGTCTTCAGCGATAGAGAAATATTGTGAATTTGAGTGATTTATCTAGAATTCTATTGCTAGATCTTTAGACTGGATAGGAGGCTTAGAAATTCGGTTGTATCTAAGAGTGTACTTGAATTCCTCGCTTGTTCTATTGCAAAACTACTTATTTTATTCATATACGAGGTTTGGTTTTATCGTGGTTAATTTTTATTTAAGGTCCTGTTTTAAATTTCGCATTCAAAAGGATAGATATTCTACAGGTTTAGAGATCGATATTTATTTTATGAAGTGACATGTTTCTCTATAATATTTTCTACACGTTCGTAACTACTGATACGCATTTCTACATTCACTTGTACTTATTTTTTCGCGGTACTGATTAATTTTTTAGTGTTTTAATGTAAAATTTCGCATAGTTTATAGGAAATGAACCAACATAGCACGTGTTCTGAACAGATATAATCTTGATCTGGTGAAAAAATGCAAACTTGGCGCTTCCAAAAAACACTACTATGAAGTAAATACGAACTCACTGAAAGTGCTGTAGTTAAAAACAAAAACAAAAAATTAATAGCGAAAGCTATTTTAGCCAAAATGGGAACATATATTTGGTTAAAATTTACTTAGTGACTTCTCAAACAAAAACATTAATGCCAGCATTTTAGTAGCAATGTTTGTGTGTTTGAAGAGTCATTACAGAAGAAATGGATTTGAAGTACAGTAATTTAGCTATTAAGTGTTTAAATGTGATTTTGCTGCTCTAACAATGACTTTAAATATTGCCAAGAGCTGACTGTATAACATAACATCTGTTCAGTGTAGTGCTAAAGTAAAGTTTTCAAAGGTGGATATGTAAAAACTGATAAATGTTGCTGAATATTCATCATTGAACAAGACTTTGCTTTTATAAGCCGAAAATGTGTAGCATAAAACGAGAAATATTATGTTCCACACATTATTGCTTATTTTGACGATAGTTACAAACGTCTTAGCACACTTTTCCTCATTAGAATTAATGAGTAGATTCTGCGTATTTGCCTCACTAATTTAGCATCCCATCGTAAGAGTAAAGCATTTCTGACAGTACAAGTGTTTGAATTGAAGTTGCTTGTATAATCTGAAGAAGACGACTTCATGGAACAACATAAAGCCATAGTGAGGGTTTAGACTTTTTATAAGAAATTAGGTTACAAACAAAATGTTTTTGTAATGGTACATTCTTCAAAACTTGAGGTATGTAGTATATTAGTGTTAGAAAAATATAATGATGACGTAGACTCAATAGGGTCATAGCACAGACAGATTGGCAAGTGGTTTAGACCAGTGGTATTCAAACTTTTTTTGTTCGCGTACCCCCAGATATAATTTCTCTTCAACTTTGTACCCCCAAAGTTGTTGGTGTATAATTCAAGTTATACATAGTATATAATCTACATATAAGTAAAGTAAAGTTTGTCCCACTATACGCCATGTAGGCGTTTGGGGTGAGAGGAGGTATAGCTCCTCCCTTCCTTGACCTCGGCACTAGATGGGGGTGAGTGGTCAGCATCACGCCCCGGCCGACTTTACCCCCGGGAAAGGACCCCGGTACCCATTGTAGAGGAGGCTGGGTGGGCCCCAGAGCCGGTCTGGACGCAGAGGCTAGAGGAAAAATCCTCTTCCCCCGTCGGGGATCGAACCCCGGTCGTCCAGCCCGTAGCTAGTCACTATACTGACTGAGCTATCCCGGCTCATTATAATCTACATATAAAATAAATTAAATAAATTACATTACCTATTATTCAGTGTTTATCATAAAATAATATATTTTTTTAAATTTCACCTACCCCCTAAGATGTCTTCGAGTACTCCCAGGGGTACGCTTACCCCACGTTGAAACCACTGGTTTAGAGCAGTGTTTCTCAACCTGTGGTAAGTGAACTTAGTAAGAAAATCAAAAGATAATATTAACATAAGTAAGTTTTCCCTGAATGCATTTGGTTAGTGGTACATTTAACGTGTTAAATTATAATTAGTGGTACGCCAGCGAAAAAGGTTGAGAACCCCTGGTTTAGAGGACTAAAATTGCAGCATTGGACATAAAATCAAGAAAAGAAAGGCGAACAAGCACATGAGACAGTACTATGACAGTAATACATTTTAATAACTATGAGATTAGCTGCCTACAGTCAGAGGCTGTCTAGATATAAAAAGCTGTTAACAAACTGCTAAAAAAAATTTAATGCAGAATGCTTTTATTAAAAACGCCTCCATGTTTTATGAGTTGGTTACCCACCTGAGATACCGAATAAATTGACCTGGATCCTTAAATGTAGATATATTTTGCATGCAGTCGCCATCACAAACTATCAAATTCCCTAAGGCGTCCATTGGAGTACATCTCGGCATTCAAACTTATTACATCCGCTGTACACCTGTCAGAAAGAGCCTAGTTTTCTGCTCGATGGGTGGAGGCAGATTGTGACCATCTGGCAGTCTGCCCTACCCAGCCAGTTGTTGGATTTAGTGGTGCAGACTGGACGATAATAAGTGATCCGTGATAGTAGAGAGGTCATCGTGCAAGGTCTGTGATGTCTTCTAAGTTTCTTAATTGCAGTGAATAGGAATCCTACTGTGAAGCAAAGAGAGAAACAGATATTTCCGACTGTGGTTGAAATCTACAGTTGTTTGCTTTCCTCTACAGCAGGTGTATTTATATTATTCTCAAGTAATACAAAACAATGGGGCTTCCTGCTGCTCTCTGTTTGAGTGAGAGAAAATTACACCAGTTGAATTCGTGTACCAGAATCGTGTTACTTTGTGATTTTTGACGGGATGTCATTATTTTAAAGATAACGTAATAAATGTAAGTTATATATCACAGCATAATACAGAAATTCGTTATTACCGGTTCTTATTAGTAAAAGTATAAACCCTTAAGTACATTTAACTTAAGTATTATCCCTTAGTGGCCGCGCGGTCTGAGGCGTGGGCCTTGTGCCGCTTGGTCACTGGGACCGTGGGTTCGAATCCCACTCAAGCCATGGATGTTTGTCCGCGTTTTTCTGTGTTGTGCTGTCCTGTCCTGCGACGGGTCGATCCCTCGTCCAAGGAGTCCTACCGAATGTCTATAGATCAAAGCCAACGAAAGTTAGGACCCGCAGTGCTCAGGCACTTGAAAAACGGGTCGTTCCCGATATCCCAGTATCCCCAGTATTATCCCTTAATAGAAACAGAATTAACGAGACGTGTCTTTAAACTGAATCCATTAATTAGGCAATTAGTTATAACCAGATAACAATGTTGAAAGAACATATGGCGAATACATGTAGTCCTATTAATAAAACACTTGCAGCTGAAACATTACATCTAATCGAGGGCATCATCCCAAAAGGGCGTATTAACATATTTGCATAATCAGAGATTTTTCGGTCTAACAACACAAGATAGTGGGACGTATGTTTTGCCAGAAGGACGTGTATTGCTAATGCTGTTCTACACAAAGATACAGACAATTACATTTGGGCGTATAGACATGCTAATAATGCTCATTTGTCAAACCAAATAATCTTTTGAATTAAGTCTCCTGTAAATCTGCCATTTTGTTGATACGCCCTTTTGGCATGATGCCCTAGATATGTGTTGAAATTTAAAGTACCCTGCTTTATCCTGGCGTCAGCTGGTTACCAGACTCTGCGTCTCAATGCAGTGTACTCGTCTTACAGCTGGTGTACGCATTGTTACTGACATAAAGATTCCAGGATGCCATAGTAGTTTCAACTTACAAAGCGTATCCTGTGACACCGCGTAGTTGAATGTCTCTTACTGACATTTCTGGTAGCAATTAATGAATATCGTAAGTGATGACAATTATCACAGGCTGCAGGTAAGAATGTAACGTGAAATACAGTATCATCATGGTTGTTGGCCTTTTCAAAGTAAATGCTACCACGAATATTGTAACCAGTCGCGTTTGTCCTTATCCACAGCAAAACGTTTTTATACATTCTGCAGGCTGTACGTATGTGATCGGCCGTGTTTACCTGACAAACCAATCTCTGATTACTGAAACAAGGACAATCACCGAAATGTTGGATTTTTATACTCAAGATTTTATCACTTTTAGTGGCATAGTGATAACATATAAGATGTTGATATGTGTGGGGCATAAATCATGCCAGGGAGATATGGTAAATATAACAAAAATTTAGTCTATATACCTGAAAAGAATAGATCACTTGGAAGACATTAACATTAACAGGAGTATAATATTAAAATGAGTTTAAAGAACTAGGCTGTGAGGATTTTGGCTGGATTCATTTCACATAAGAAATTGTCTAGTGGCTGCCTTCTCTAAACACGATTCCATAAAAGCCGAATATTTTCTTGGCAAGCTAAGCCACTGTTAGCTTTTCAAGAAGCACATTTTTGAAACAGCAGTCAATGAAAGTTTCTAGGCTTGTATCCAGATTAAAGTTTTCAAGCAGTAAATATATAAGGGCGTATGTTTAATTGCAGATGGTCGGTGAGTGTCTGTAAAATATTAAAATTCGAAATCCGTTTTAAATTTCAGTCCACAAGGAAGAATAAATTTTGTTACAACTCATAAACGTTGGACTGAATGTGGACCTATGCTTGGAAATAATACCAAGGTGTGTTATTGTTCGTAAAAATTCGGGATATAACCAAAATTTCCAACCTGAATTTAATTCAAGATTCTGTCGAATAAAATACTGAATCTTTTCTGTATTTATGTTACTCGGTTATAGGAAAGTTTAGAAGGAACATACTGCCTCTATGTTCAGAACTGAATGAAGGTTATTTTCCACGTTGGCAGATTTACACAGTAGATATTTTAAGTGAACCACGAAGATGGAGGTAGTATGTAGTACGTTTAAGTGAAAACGTCGATACAAGCCACTAGACCGTTAATGATTGTCTGATAAATTGTAGCGCCATGTAGTCTCCCTGATAACTGAAGCAGCAAGTATCTCTGATGAAACGTCAGCAAATTTCTATCACTATCACAACTACACAGCTTTAGAACACTGAATACAGGCAACGTCTCCTCGGAGCGGATGCTGAAACTTCATGTAGGCTACAACAGCATTGGAGATGTAATGAAATGGTTTCAAACAGACGACCTTCGGCAGTTTTGCGAAACTGCCCCTCCAGAATGAAATTCTATAGATGCAAAATGCCTCGCAGAGTGTAACTGGAATAAATAGTCGACCTCCGACTTCAGTAGTATCTATTAACATACAACGTACGAGTACGAAAATCCTACTGTGAGACGGCTTAATGATCCTTACTATGACAGAACAAAGACTGCAATCCGCGTGAACTCTAAAACAATACTTTCAAAGCCTTTCTACTGTAGAAGTTCTTTTTATCTGTTCTCACCGTTCACTGTGAAAGTGCTTTCTCCTACTGCATTCCTGTTTGTTGTTATGAAAAATGGCTTTATCGTTTAAACTTATAAGAAAGCTCGTAAAAATGTCTGTTTTGCTAGCTAGTGTATAAAACAGCTCTTTTTGTACAACGTGTTGGCAGAAACAAAGCTGTTCTGCTTAACCCTTAGTATCCGACGCTTGTCTAAATAATAATAATTAAAAATTAAATTCTTCTCGGAAAAAAAATACAACCAGTCACCTTTACAAAGATTAAATGGTTAATGCTGTTTAGGTAAATATTCGAAACCCATATATGAATTTTATGAGCAAAATGCGAAGGTACTGAACGTTGAATATGTAATTAATATTCGGCCTTAAAAGTTTAACAATTCACTGTGCTGCCAGCTGCACCGTAGGAGGAGACATAAATTTGTAAGAAACTATGCAGTACTATTACTTGATGATTAATGGTGGATGCTAATAAGCGTAACGAAAATGTTTACAGCAAACGAATATATTATCACTTGTCTGAACACATGGCGCGCCGTTGTATGTTCTGAAGGGTAGTGGGGTTTTAGTGACCAATATGAAAACAATATTTTATCGATTTACGCACTAACACCATGGAGCAGAGTCTTTTTTGACAATCTGGCTGTTTCTCAGCTAGTCCAGAATTGTTTTGCCTTTTATGAAACTCAATTACTTATTACCCTCTTCATAAAAACTCGCTACTGATCTTTGTACTCATCCAATCCACATCCTCTCACCGTATTTCTCTAATATACAGGATTATTCATAATTCCCTGACACATTACAAAAAATCGCTAGTCTTCAGTGGTGCAATGGACGGTAATATAGAACATTCCGATAGAAAGAGAAACTCTCCAAGTTTATTTTACATACCTCATAAATTCTCAATGACCATGCGTTGCTTCGTTGGCCACCCCGATCACCTGACCTGACGCCATGTGATCTCTTCTTATGGGGGGGTACAGTCTTTGCCACGGGATCTGCCTGAGCTGAGAAGACGAATCATCGATGCCATCTCACAAATTGATCGTGACATACCGCAGCTGGTGTGGGCGGAAATGGATTATCGGCTTGACGTCTGCCGCGTCACAAAGGGCCGACACACAGAGCATTTATGAGGTATGTAAAATAAACTTGGAGAGTTTCTCTTTTTATCGGCACGTCCTATATTACCATCCATTGCACCATTGAAGTCTAGCAATTTGTTGTAATATGTCAGGAAATTATGAATAACCCTGTATATTTTAATATTGTCCTCCAAATTGTCTCTTTCCTTCAGTACCAACCACTACTTTGTACGCACTGTTTTTCCCCCACTATGTGTCCTCCCCGCCTTATTGTCGACAATCTGATCATCCAATAACCTAATAAAAATTGTTAACCCGTCACTGTACAGTTTTCTCCAGCCTCCTTTCACTTTCTCCGTCTGTGCCCAAAAATTCCCCTCAACACCCTATTCTCGAACGTCCCCAATTTGTATTCTTCCACATAGTGCGAAGCGAACCCAAGTTTTACATCCATAGAAACTAAAAGATAGGTTTGTACTTTTCTATATTTTAATTTTCATGTTTTGGAAGACAGGCGATTCTGAACTGAACAGTAGCAAGGACTTCTTAGATTCATTATGCTCTTAATTTATTCGTAATAGGCGTCTCAGGTTTCGAACACTTTTGTTTGTGTTTTCGTTTTTTGCCCGAAGCGTAAAACATTAGCATAATGTAAATATGTCGGTCTGTCAGCATATTTCAGAAAACACTGACACGATTTTGATTAAACTTGGTACTATGATTCTGCAGCGGTTAAATCGGTTCTGTGTGATCCCTACTTTTCGTTATGTTCAAGTCGAACTAATAAATTTTTGAACTACCTATCCCAAGAACATCGATGCACATTATAAATATGTTCCAGGTCTCGTTAAAGTATGAATATTTTATTTGAAATATTTTCTTAAGACGAAGAGTTAATGAAAGTTGAGTTACTTTTTGACGTAAATACGTCTATAAGGAAGGGTCATTCGGCAAAAAAGTGTAACGAAAAAGGGAAACGAAAAAGTGTAACAAGTGTACCTAGGGAACGTCGTGTTTACTCGGAATTGTTGTTACCTAGGAAACGTTACATTACATTTCATTACATTACATTACATTACAATACATTACATTTCATTACATTATCTTACCTTACCTTACATTACATTTCATTACAGTACATTTCATTACATTACATTACTTTACATTACATTACATTCAGCTACCACAGACCCATCTTAAGCGTAACTAATTCAAGTTAAATAAGCAATGTCTTAATCAAACTTCACTCAATTGTAAAGCATGTATAAAGGAAATATTTAGAATAAAGCCAATATATAAACTTCCTTTCCGTATAGACGTATTTACGTCAAATTCTCCGGAACCGTGGTTCCACTGTCAACTTTTTTTTTAATGCAATTGCGTATCTGCAGAGTGATTAGCTTTTGAATAACCGGTTTATCTTCAGTAAATGAACATCAAGACTGATTATATGCACAAAATCACGAAGAACTTATCTGAAAGGCATTTATACTTCTTTTTACTGAGTCGTCTGAGCATATAGGTTTGCACTGTTAACACTAGGAATGTGAATCTATATAAAATCCTGTTAGGCGTTGGAGATTTTGCATTAATAATGAGCATTTAATCGGTCCAGGTTCTTTAGATGGCTCAAGTACTTTAAAATAAGTTAGGCGTTTTATATTGCTTAATGTCTTTACTGTCCTGCTTAAATATAAATTGTACTTCAATCGAAATTTGTTCTGTTACGTTTCAGTGATGAGTGGCTTATAAACGAAACATTTATAAATATCTCACTCCTTTTCTGTTTATCGTTGCCAATTCCTCCCTCTGTAGGTATTTAGAACTTTACCAAAATTAAGGATACCAGACATGAGCAGGATTTGAGGTTTTCATGGCGGTGAGTCCGAAGATACATGTCTTCACGGTTGTAACGATGACCTCTGAAAGTTGCCAAATTTCTACTAGACTACACGGCGCTACAACCCAGAAGACAGCCATCTTCAGACGTCAGGAGTTTGGATATTTCTGGACACCATAATAGAATGAGGAAGCTGATAGTGATTAGGAAGACGTAGTAATGACGTAAGTTTCATGAAAACACTGATGGAAAATGCAGATAGGGCCCAGCTATACCAAGCCAAACGCTGCAGGAGGTCAACCATGGTTCAGTCCCGAAACCGGTCTGTCTTTTAGTAGACGGACACAAAGAACCTGTGGTGTGGAATATACCTGGTTTCCCAGAAATGTCTACGACATTGATTGATCAGACGATGTCTCGTTAAGACATTTAAAGCAAAAGGGATAGATTTTGTTCTCTCAGTTCCAACATCTCCCACATTTTCTGCAACGGATATTTGCTCCTCTTTTCCCCAGTATTTTTGAATAAATAAGCATAGGATAGTTTTATACAGTCAAGAAATTAAGCATTGTATCGATACATATTATGTATTTCGGACCGAGTTCTTTCCCCATTCAAGAAGTCTGATTTCAAACCTAAGTATTGCTGATTGTTCGTACGTCATTTTTGCATGTGTTTCCTATCACTTAAAGGCAATTACCCGGTGTCCTACGTGAGCGATTAAATGCGAGCGGTGCGATTTGCGTGGGTGAAGCGGAAATATCAAACTGGGTGTTTGTATGGCGCTGTCCTATGTTACAGCGAAGCGGTCAGCGGCCAAAGTCAGAGATCAAAATCCTTACAAAACAATCTCACACATCTGATTTAGCATAATTCTTTTGATAAGCACAAGTGTGGTTTGTATATACTTTACAGTATATGTGAATAATATGGTTATTAACCTTATGTGTAATAACCGAAAATACATTCAGTAATTATAAATAACCCCCTGTTATTATTTATAATTGCAATTTAATTAATATTACTGATAGCTCAGTCAGTATAGTGACTAGCTACGGGCTGGACGGCCGGGGTTCGATCCCCGACGGGGGCAGAGGATTTTTCCTCTAGCCTCTGCGTCCAGACCGGCTCTGGGGCCCACCCAGCCTCTACAATGGGTACCGGGGTCCTTTCCCGGGGGTAAAGCCGGCCGGGGCGTGATGCTGACCACTCACCCCCATCTAGTGCCGAGGTCAAGGAAGAGAGGAGCTATACCTCCACTCACCCCAAACGCCTACATGGCGTATAGTGGGACAAACTTTACTTACTTTACTTTACGTTAACATATACGTTTCCAGAATTCTGTGCCGCTGTGGTGTGTGTATGTATATAAATAAAACCACGAACAAAAATGCGTTACTTGTTGTATAGGCTACTAGATTTATAATTCGAACTGAAAACCATTTCTTCCTTCTAAATTTCACAGAGTTGAGAATGAATAGATTTTATTAGAGGAGAACAACGTGAATATTAACAACATTTTAATAAGGTTTGTACTTTTAAACAGAACTGCTAGAATCTTGCCATGTAGCAGGGAACTAGGTTACAACCTAAACCACTGACACTGCGGGCTAGTTTTATGTTTAAGAGGAAATGTATGTAACTGTTTTTAAGGTTCGTTTGGTAAATTGTTTGAGGCATTTCTCGAAGGTACTGCGATTATATAACGCTGTTGTAGTTTACTGGGAATCTGCGATGGTGATGTGTAATTTTCATTTAAGTTCATCTCTAATTTTTACGTAAAGTAATACAGCCAATAAGACGCAGTAACAAACTTTCACAGGAGTGTATCTTTTATTTTCCGGATAAGAAATGTTGGGATTTAGTGTTTGTTGAAAATTATACTTAACTCTTCTTGTAAGAATGAATCATTATTGAATAAAAACAAAATCATTACAGGCCGCAATATTAATTTTACATTTGCGTTTTTATTTATTTTTTTGGAGAACCTGTTATAAGTACACAGGCCTAATGTTTTCGTAAGAATGTATTCCATAATGGTGAGCCTGAAATCCGTATTTTATATGTCTATAAGGAGACAGAGTAAGTATAGAGCTATAAAATCCCGGTTTCCTAGAATTAAAATGATGTTAATGTATTTATTGTGATATTGAAACGTATACATATGCCTATAAAAGACAGCATTAACTTTTTTTACATTTTCATTTTCTGAATTATAAAAGTGGACGAATAATGATAAACGTTTATAATTCGCAGTCTTTCTAAGGACTGATTATGATAAATTAAATTACGTTACATTTCACTTACAGAATCATGAAAACTAATTCCGTTCCTCTGAACTTAACATCTCTGTCATTTGATGCTTAACATCTTTGCTTCGACTGCTTTTTAAGCAGTTCATGGGAAACACAAGCGTGAATAATTACAACATTATCCATGAAAACATTCTGTCATATTACTTTAAGACTTTCTAACGCACAAACCTTGTAGTTGAGCAGCGAGAGTGAAACAGACGTTAGAAACAAGGCATATGTCAGGACTCATCATGCACACCATAATGACGAGAAGACTGCTTTCAAGAATCCAGTTGTAGGCCGACTGCAGAGAATATTAGTAATCATCATGTGAGGTCGTAGACCTCATAACATAGGTTAGCTGATGATGATATGATTGGTCTTCCGATGTCAGAGTTGCAGTTGATAAGACGGTATGACATAAGTAACATATGTTTTATTTGTATCATCAACTTAAACATGGCGGACGTACGAACTTATGAGGCAGGAGGAAAGATGACGTAATTAAAAGAGGTACCTGAAATCCTAATTGCGTGCACTAAGAAACACGTTGCACTGTGAAGGACCTTAATTATATTTACGTCATTTATAGGAAATTTCAGAATTTTTATCTCTTGTTTGGGGATTATAAGTGGTTCAGTCGCCTCTTTAATAAAATAAATGCGAGAAACTTCATGGACAAAGTAGAGCTACCTATATATATATATATATATATATATATATATACATATGAGATTAAGCATAGTTGATTAATGTAGTAAGACATCTTAAGGTACAATTTGGCTGCACGCGACAGAGACGCGACCGAGGCAGGCGACATAGTTACGAGACCGAGACTGGTCGCTTCCTGTCTGCTCTCTGTACAATCGTATGAAGTACAATTACGAGCGCGAGACAAAGCACAGGAGACCGCTCTCGGACCAGTAGTGTCTCGCGACGGGCTCAGGCAGCACGTGTGTTGTTGAGTAAAATAATGGCAGAAATTAAATTTACCGGTGACCAAGATGAGCAATTGGTAGAATTAGTAGCAGAAAACCGACCACTGACCACTGACCACCGACAGAAAGATCCTTCTTCACATCTGGTTTTGAATATTGAACTCATAGGTTTTCTTTGTTTCTTTCGGAACAAATAACACAGCAACACATCATCATCTTCTTCTTCTTCGAGTAACGTTTTTAGAAGCATTTTTGTACTCATTTTTCACAGAATATGTGCACGTATGTCTCAACAAAACAAAGAAAACAAACACTTTGCCGCATGTCTCGGTCGTCACCTCAAAAGTGTGTTGCGACAAGCTGCGATGTGTCCGTCTCCCGTCTCTGTCGCCTGCCTCGGTCGCTTGTCTCTGTCGCGTGCAGCCAAATTGTACCTTTACTGAATGCGGTAAGCCGACTTTATTGACTTTTGTACACTAGTGGAACACTGACACGCTGATGTGCTATGTTAACAGTAGGCTATTAGGCTATTTCCGTCTGAACGTTCGTACATTATCTCCGATTTTGTAAAAAATAATCGTCTTTAAATGTCAGCGATAAAGGCGAAAATAAAACTTTGTAATAAACATTATACAATATGTATTCCATGGGAATGCTCAACAAGAAGAAATTAAAGTAGGCCTAGCCGCTTATAAAAGGTAAATTTGTTTTTTGTCTTGCGTTGTACTCCGAAGCATAAATCAGCGATACGCTAGGAAAGGCCAATCCCCCTTTACCATCGCCTGTCTCACCGTACACACGTACTGCAAAATAAAACAAAATAGAACGGCTCTAACGGAATTCCTTCTGATTCCAGTACAACCGGCGATAAACATCGAAACATCCGGGTGCTGCCTACTCTGTTGTTGGAATGTGCACACGCACGCACTTACTCATTATTTCACTGTTATTTCCGTAAAAGAAATCTATATTTTTGTGCAAAATGCGACATTGTTCAGCGACTATAAAATTAAATCAAAATTGACCACGTCTTCATGGTGTTATTACGTATATAAATCTGTTCTAAACTTCACATGCGTCTTAAATTTAGCTTGTCAGTTCTTCATCCTCCGGGTTTATTTTTCAGAACCGGTATCTGTTTAATAATAATTTCCTCCAAATTCCCATTGTTGATTTTGTTACAAATAAAACCGACGTTTTGATTTTGTTGACGTGTTTAGTTTCACAGAGATACCTAGAATCTTTACCCTGGGTTCCAATATTGAATGCGATATGGACATTCATAAACACGTCTTTCATTTATAACTTCATGTAATTCTTAATGCCATAATTAGTTTTACGAGATAAAAAATTTTAAAATGAAAAGCAACACCACTAAATATATAAAATATTTTCATGTTTGCTATTGTTACCTTCAGAACGTTGGACTAAGATGGTTATATTAGAAGAATTTAGTTCTGTAAGTCAGAAATTTGAATGTAATATTAATTTATAAAAATATATAATTACAGAAAAATATTGTAATTTATTTATAACAGAAAAGTGTCATTTAATGCGTAGTTTTAAATTAAGGTACTCACTGATTGTGCTTTTGAAACTTAATATTTATTATAAAGAATAATTTTAAAATGGACAACATTTTGCTCCTTAGTTTTTGTAATATAATGGGTATATTTTATCTTCGAGTCGATTTAAGTCTGAAATAACAGCTAAGATTATAATTCGCTTCAGACTTCAGAGGCAGTCAAGATTTAAACATGAAAAATTACACTGACGACCAAGAGGAATATGCATTCATTTTTTTCTTTTACTGTTTTTGCTGGCAGCCATAGTTGATTCACATTGATGTGAAAGAATCTGGTATTCGTGTTCCGGTTTGGTACAGAAAGTAGTCGGGTCAGTGTTTGTAGGTCAAACAGAATGAGCTCTGCAGAAAACGAGGAAGGCGCACGACTTCATGCGAAGTCTTTAGCATATCTATTTCCAACGGTCCGTGATTGACACCTTTATAATCAGTGGGAGCTTCTGACAGCGTCTTTAAATAAATAAATAACATTTTGATAAACATAAGTATCACATAGTCGTACGAGGTGCGATCGGAAAGTTTCAAGACTGTGTCAATAGAGGGCGAACCGGATGTAGTACGAGCTTCTGCCGCTAGGGGGTGCGGCCTACATTCATAGTGAATCAGTGTGCCAGCCGGCATCATCGAATTAGCATTTGTTTCTTAGTTACGGGCGTTTTGGTAGTGCATTACACCGACCCTCCTGCGATTTCGGAATGTCGGATTTTCATGAACAAAGAGTGTGCATCAAATTTTGCCAAAGACTCGCCAAAACGGCTACGGAAACCTATGAAATGCTAAACCAAGCATTTGGGGAGTCCGCAAACTTTTGTGTGGCATTCACGTTTTAAAAATGGCCGAACCTCTGTCGATGATGACGAGCGTTCTGGACGACCATCTTCGAGCACAACGCCCGAAAATGTTACGAAGATTCGGCAGGCCATTCACGAAGATCGACGTCGTACCATCAACGACTTGTGCGACATTGTTGGGATAGGCTATGGGACCTGTCAGCTGATTCTAAAGGAAGAACTCCACATGCGACGCATCCTGTCTGAGGACCAGAAGCAGAATCGACTTCTCGTTTGTCAGGAGCAAAAAGATCTTGCAAGAACCGACCCCAACTTCCTTTCTAAGCTCCGTGTGACTTCTTCCTCTTCCCAAAGATGAAAATTCAGCTAAAGGGAAGGAGATTTGAGACGATAGAAGAGATTCAGGCAGAATCGCAGATGGTGCTTGACAGGCTGACAAAGAAAGATTTCCAGGGATGCTTCCAGGCTTGGCAGCGGCGCTGGGATCGTTGTGTTCACTCCCAGGGGAACTACTTCGAGGGTGATGGATGAATTTAATACCTGAGATGAGTGTACGGGTTTTTATACGCGCAGTCTTGAAACTTTCCGATCGCACCTCGTATTCCTTGCAAGTCTCAAGATTACAGTCGTGGACTATAGAAGTGTTTCCACACAAGACATCCGCCGTCGGACAATACTCAGAGGTGAGACGCTACGTTGTATTGAAGAAACAGAACAACTGACTGTCAGTCTTGGCCTTACCCCGACAGATTTCTTTCTGTTGAGGACTTTTCAGAGAAAGGATTTATTCGAATAACGTATGTTACTTGATGTAACTGGAACATTATATTGAAGAGACTGTTCTCGACACAACACTTACCCAGAAACACTTCGAAAAGTCGAACGATTTGCACCAAGACGGGTCAAAGCTGGCCTTCAAGAAGGTGTACATTTTTAACACCTGCTGTAAAGCTGTTCTGTTCTTCCTAACAAATAAAAAAAATAGAACTAAAAAGCAACTCGTTTGTCTCGTTATGTTGATGTCACCAAAGCTTACTGATACTGTTGTGGTTTGGATTGCGCCAACAGTGACCGTGAACTCTTTAAGAGGTCACGAAATGACAAGAAAATTCTACTCGAACTTACGCTCACTTCAGAGACCACAGAGTTCCCCTTAAGAAAATGGTAGTCACTCAGTTATTCGTAAAAATACCTGCTATTCTTCGCTGTCTTAAGCAAAATGAGCCCAGTCCCATACCACCCAAGCAGATTACTCTTCAATCAATTTCCCATCTACTCCAATGTTTTCCTAGTATTCATTTTCCTTTAGGTTCTCTGACAAAAATTGTGTACGCACTTTTTATTTCTAATATTCCCTGTGTGTTCCCATTCTTCATGTTATCAACATAATAATATTTTGCGAAAAGTAGTCTAAATATTATGAAGCCCCTCATAAAAAATTATTCAGCCTGCGTTTGGTTCCCTCTTAGGTTTAAATATTTGCATCAGAATATGTTCTTTATTTCATTTGAGGTGCCATATTATGCATCCACACAAATCAGCAGGAAAAATTGTAGTTTTGTAATGTTTTACTTATTACATTATTAGACATGAGACTGTAAGGCAAAATATTACGAACTGAATTTCAGCAGTCATTCCTCGAATTTTATCTGTTTGCAGTTCCATCATCTGTTCAGAATGTTATTATACATGATTCGTAACAGATCTGAAATTTAAGTGTAGACGATCATAGACAAATAGCATTGTAAATTCATGCTCTCGCGGATATAAACACTACATAAATACGAGTTTATACCCAAAGAAGACTTAAAACATACATCGCTTCTTCTCAATGTAGATGACTAAGCTTTCTCTAAAGTACAATCCAAAAATTAATACAACTTCTTCATTAATTTTAATGTACTTATGGGTCCTGTTTGCCTTGGACTTGGACAAGAATAGTCAAACACATGTTTATATTACGAGGTGCGATCGGAAAGTTTCAAGACTGCGCCTATAAAAACCCGTACACTTATCTCAGGTATTGAATTCATCCATCACCCTCGAAGTAGTTCCCCTGGGAGTGAACACAACGATCCCAGCGCCGCTGCCAAGCCTGGAAGCATCCCTGGAAATCTTTCTTTGTCAGCCTGTCAAGCACCATCTTCGATTCTGCCTGAATCTCTTCTATCGTCTCAAATCTCCTTCCCTTTAGCTGAATTTTCATCTTTGGGAAGAGGAAGAAGTCACACTGAGCTAAATCCGGCGAATAAGGAGGATGCTGTAATGCTGTACCCTATCCCAGTACGTCTGCTTCAAATACTTCATCTGTCATTGCTCCTGATTACGTAGTACATCCACCTTCCCTGTTCATACTTCAACTCGCTTGTCGTCATTTCTACTTCCTGCGTAATTTTGACGTCAATCATTAGTTTTTATCTATCCAAACTTACCTTCTTTACTCTCATCTTCATCTCAGTACCTTTAGTACGTGCTTCCTTCAACAGCGTCTACATATTTTTGTCTGACAAGTTGGAACCCTTGTAATCACAGGTTACACTTCATCTAAATTTTCAGGTGGTTCATGCTTGGCTGTTTGAAGCTAGAAACATCTGAAATAGCGTAAACATCTATACGAAAAATACAACCATAGAACGGATCGTTACAATTTTTTTTATCCGCTATACAATTTTTACAGAAAACTCGTTGCAGCACGAGGCCAGTTAATTTCAGGAACTTAATTATGGTCATGGTAAATACTTTGGAATAACCTGAGAGAAACTTACCGTTGGTCGTTAAACCCGAATATTTTTAGCAGTAGTCTAAGAGATAATAATAAGAACTATTGGAAAGTAGGAACACGTAGCTTTCTTGTGGTAATGGGCTGATCAGAAGATACGTAGTTACAAGCACCTACCTTTATACGGAGTGTTAAAGGTGGCCTTAGGCTGTTGTACTAGTTTCTCTCAAATTCCATCTTATTGTTACACAGTGATCATCCTTTCACTTGTGTTAATAATGATACATTCTGACACAGTTGTAAGTAGAGATAAATTGAATTAGGTGGAGGACTGAAATGTGTTATTAACAGCTCTAATGTTGATTTATTTCCATATTTATAGATAATGTTGAAATGCTTAGTCGAAGCATGACAAGTGTGTAAACTTGTTTCTTTTAGGTAGTAAGTAGGGATGATCTAAAAAGTTTTTGACAGAATAATAAATTCTTGAATGGTTTCTAAGGAAAAATTGTTTTTTCTATGGTGATGAAACCTATCCTTCTTTATCTGATAACATCTTCAGATAAAGGAGTATGAAATCAGCGGAGAATGTAATGGACATTGGGGAAATGAGAAATGCATGCAACATTGTACGAGGCTCGTCCACAAAATAAGTTTCCCTGGGGCCGTTTACAGAAACAAAACACAATTTCATGGAAATATTTATTGCAACAGATACAGCAAGTGTCCAGCTGTTTTTCAACATATTCGCCACCGGAATTGAGACATTTGTCATACCGTGGGACCAACTTTTGAACACCTGTGTCGTAGAAGTCTGCCGCCTGGGATTGGAACCACTGTGTGACAACCATCTCCGCCTCTCTGTCATTCTCAAAACGCTGACGCTGACCGGACAGCAATTTCTTGAGGTGTAGGAAAAGATGGAAATCACTGGGAGCGAGGTCCGGGCTGTAGGGTGAATGATTAAACACCTCCCAGCTGAACTCCTGCAGGAGACTTGCTGTCCGTCGAGCCGTGTGCGGCCTAGCGTTATCACTGACCGCACTTCACAGTCGGCGGGAGCTGGAATAAGAACCTCCATCTTCAACAGCTGCAACGATGCTACTGTGAGAACGCGGGAAGTGCCGTTAGTGCAAGCGCCATGCTACGTCATTGCTCTATCACGTACGCACAGTCGCTTCGCGCAATATAAGGTTTGCTAGCTGTGGGACGAGTGGGAAACTTACTTTGTGGACGCGCCTCGTAGTTGTAAAATCTGAAGAGACTACTTGGAAGACCTAAGTGTAGATGGTTATTAAATAAACTGTGGGGGGTGGACTGGGTTCCTCAGGCTCTGAATTTGAACCAATTAAGGACTCTTCGTAGTACTGTAAGGACGCTGTTTTATTGGGGTTAGTCATTTCTTTGTTTTGATCTCTATCAGTCGTTTATTTTTAAGTCTTAAAAATCGATATTTTTCGAAGGACGGATTTTCCTTCGTCCTCAGGATACAGATAAGAATAGCTCGGTCTACCAGACCCAACGGAATAGGTGTATACTTTTTTACCTGAAGACGAAGGAAAATTCGTCCTTTGAAATGCATTGATTTTTAAGTTTTTAAGATTCTAAGACTTTTAAAAAAAATCAGAAGATGAATAGTCTTAAGCAAAGAAAGTGTTAAGTTTGGTATAATCTGTATGAAAGAAAGAAATAAGTGCCATAATTAGTCAAGGTAAATATGTGATATGGTGATATCCACATGTATCCAAGACAAAAGTACGAATTGGAAAAGCTATGATGAAACTGATGAACGTTGTGGGTGTGAGATGATCCTATAAAAGAGAAGAGAGTAATAAATTGTTTACAGTGGATGTGAATTATTTGAGAAATGCAAACTTGTTGAGAATTGGGCAGGATGCGAAATAATTATATAAGAAAATTGGTTACTGAGGAAACAATAACAGACAATTTAAGATTTGAGGTTTTCACAGCGGTGAGTATGACGATTTCTGTCTTCTGGGTTGTTGCGCCGTGTAGTCTGGTCGATATTAACCAACGTTTCGGAGGTCATACTGCCTCCGTCATCAGGGCGATGAGTATGAAGATTTCTGTCTTCTGGGTTGTTGCGCTGTGTAGTCTGGTCGATGTTTACCAACGTTTCAGAGGTCATACTGCCTCCGTCATCAGGGCGATTCTTAGTATGAAGATTTCTATCTTCTGGGTTATTGCGCTGTGTAGTCTGGTCGATGTTAACCAACGTTTCAGAGGTCATACTGCCTCCGTCATCAGGGCGATGAAGATTTCTGTCTTCTGGGTTGTTGCGCTGTGTAGTCTGGTCGATGTTTACCAACGTTTCAGAGGTCATACTGCCTCCGTCATCAGGGCGATTCTTAGTATGAAGATTTCTATCTTCTGGGTTATTGCGCTGTGTAGTCTGGTCGATGTTAACCAACGTTTCAGAGGTCATGATGCCTCCATCATCAGGGCGACTCTTAGTATGAAGATTTCTGTCTTCTGGGTTGTTACGCTGTGTAGTCTGGTCGATGTTAACCAACGTTTCGGAGGTCATACTGCCTCTATCATCAGGGCGATGAAGATTTCTGGGTTATTGCGCTGTGTAGTCTGGTCGATGTTTACCAACGTTTCGGAGGTCATACTGCCTCCATCATCAGGGCGATTCTTAGTATGAAGATTTCTATCTTCTGGGTTATTGCGCTGTGTAGTCTGGTCGATGTTAACCAACGTTTCAGAGGTCATGATGCCTCCATCATCAGGGCGATTCTTAGTATGAAGATTTCTGTCTTCTGGGTTGTTACGCTGTGTAGTCTGGTCGATGTTAACCAACGTTTCGGAGGTCATACTGCCTCCATCATCAGGGCGATGAAGATTTCTGTCTTCTGGGTTATTGCGCTGTGTAGTCTGGTCGATGTTTACCAACGTTTCGGAGGTCATACTGCCTCCATCATCAGGGCGATTCTTAGTATGAAGATTTCTATCTTCTGGGTTATTGCGCTGTGTAGTCTGGTCGATGTTAACCAACGTTTCAGAGGTCATACTGCCTCCGTCATCAGGGCGATGAAGATTTCTGTCTTCTGGGTTGTTGCGCTGTGTAGTCTGGTCGATGTTTACCAACGTTTCAGAGGTCATACTGCCTCCGTCATCAGGGCGATTCTTAGTATGAAGATTTCTATCTTCTGGGTTATTGCGCTGTGTAGTCTGGTCGATGTTAACCAACGTTTCAGAGGTCATGATGCCTCCATCATCAGGGCGATTCTTAGTATGAAGATTTCTGTCTTCTGGGTTGTTACGCTGTGTAGTCTGGTCGATGTTAACCAACGTTTCGGAGGTCATACTGCCTCCGTCATCAGGGCGATGAAGATTTCTGTCTTCTGGGTTGTTGCGCTGTGTAGTCTGGTCGATGTTTACCAACGTTTCAGAGGTCATACTGCCTCCGTCATCAGGGCGATTCTTAGTATGAAGATTTCTATCTTCTGGGTTGTTACGCTGTGTAGTCTGGTCGATGTTAACCAACGTTTCGGAGGTCATACTGCCTCCATCATCAGGGCGATGAAGATTTCTGTCTTCTGGGTTATTGCGCTGTGTAGTCTGGTCGATGTTTACCAACGTTTCGGAGGTCATACTGCCTCCATCATCAGGGCGATTCTTAGTATGAAGTTTCTGTCTTCTGGGTTGTTACGCTGTGTAGTCTGGTCGATGTTGACCAACGTTTCGGAGGTCATACTGCCTCCGTCATCAGGGCGATTCTTTCTAAGTTATCTACGCTATGAAGATTTCTGTCTTCTGGGTTGTTGCGCTGTGTAGTCTGGTCGATGCTAACCAACGTTTCAGAGGTCATACTGCCTTCATCATCAGGGTCTTTAAACTTCGGTCAAATTCTACGCGACTGCACGGCATAATGTCTCTGAAGGCGCAATCAAATCCACAAAGCATGTGATGAAGTACAACAGGAAGAACAAAAAGCATTTGTTATCAAACCCGAGTGTGATGCTCTCTTGCTCCACATATCTGCTTCCTCTGTCTGTATAAAGCTGCATCGCTCCACACCGATTCCCATGGGCGCACCTTTATCGCCCCTGGTCGAAACATCACCGGTCGGCTCTTTTATAACGATAGGTACATTCTGCAGTGTTGCCAGTCTGGCTACCCTTATAAATAAATGTGGACAGACGCACATTTACAACATTCACATGCTTTATTCACTCATAAATATAATTCCATATATATGCATAATAATATAAGGAATTTCGTCTCGTCCAAGGATTCCTACCGAATGTCTATAGATCAAAGCTAACGAAAATTTGGGACCCGCAGTGCTCAGGCACTTGAAGAACGGGTCGTTCCCAGTATCCAGTAGTATAAGGAATTTCGTAGATTAATTTTAGTCTTACTTTTTATTATGCCAACTATTATTTAATTCGTCCGTTAATATTTTGTGACTCATTTAAAATAATACCAATTAAGAAACGTTGTTAGGTTACAACAAATAATTTAAATTTGTTGTTGAAAAGTTGAGGGCCGGTCGCAGTGGCCACGCATTCTGAGGCATGGACCTCGTGCGCTAGGACACTGGGACCGTGGGTTCGAGTCTAACTCAAGGCATGGATGTTTTTCCGCGTCTTTCTGTGTTTGTATAGGTAGAGGCCTTGCGATGGGCTGATCACTCATCCAAGGAGTTCTACCAATGTCCAACAAATAGAACAAATTAATCTTTTATTACTATTTACTATAAAAATTTGTGATTCCTCGTTGTCATCAATAAATTACGCCATCAACAATGTCAACTTATGTTTGTTTATACTCGGCATTGTTGTGGAACACAACAATGCCGAGTACAACACAACAATGCCTAGAAAACAAATAATGATTCACAACAAAATCTATCAATCCAGTCTCATTATCTCTGCATCAGAAGCAGCACGTCGCATTCTTGAATATTGACTGACAGTTGGCCTAAAACATCAGGAAAGTGAAAGAAGACGTTATCAACTATTTCAATTATCAACTATTTCAATTATCAACTCTAACAACTTCAACAAGGTAAACTGATACTCATTCGATATATTACGATTAAGAAAGTATTATGAAAACTGACATTTGATCGATATTAAGACGAAGATTTGCTAGGGTGAGGCTGGACGTAAAAAGTTGACTGAACAAAAACTGTTGGCAACTAAACAGCGACGTAAAGAACTACAACATCAGACCTATTTCAGAAAAAAAAAGCGAAAGAAGACTTACATTTATAAACGAAACCATATTAACGACACACGTAGAAACACAGACGAAGATTTGCAAGGGTGGGATTGGACATAGAAAGTTGACTGACCAAGAAGAGTTGGCCTCTGAACAGCGACGTAAAAACTTAAACAACAGACCTATTTAACAAATAAAGAAAAGCGAAAGGAGATTTACATTGATAAACGCAGAAAAACTTATTCAACAAGAGCAGAAGGAAACAAACGAAGACTTACAAGGGTGCGTTTGGAAGTAGATAGTTGACTAACCAAGAACAGTTGGCCTCTGAACATCGACGTAAAGAACTAAAACATCAGACATATTTAACAAATAAAGAAAATCTAAGGAAGACATACATTGATAAACGTAGAAAAACTTATTCACCAAGAATAGAAGAGAAAAAACGAAGATATGTATGCATTGGGTTAGACGTAAAAAGTTGGCTGAACAAGATCAGTTGGCCTGTGAACAGCGAGGTAAAGAACTAAAACATCAGAACTATTTAACAAATGAAGGAAAGCGAAGTAAGACTTACATTGATAAAAGTAGAAAAACGTATTCAACAAAAACAGAAGGGGAAAAAAATCAGACGAAAATTTGCAGGGGTGGGGCTGGACGTAGAAAGCTGACTGACCAAGAACAGTTGGCCTCTGAACAGCGACATAAAGAAGTAAAAAATCAGATTAGAGAAAGTGCTCCGAATAAGACACTAAATTAACACCCCGAAGGGGGATAGTTTAGTGTCTTACTCAAGAATTTAAAACGCAACCAACCCCCCAGAGGGGAGGTTCGCCAAGTGTTTAAACCCCCCATTCAGGGGGTTAGTTTAGTTTCTTACTCAGGGGTTAAAACACTTGAATGAGATACTAAACTAACCCCCCCGAAAGGGAATTAGTTTTGCGTGTTACTTAAGATTTCAAAAAGCAATGGTCAATTGTTTTAACCATCAATTCGTGGCGGTTAGTTTAGTTTCTTACACAAGGTTGGTGGCGTTTTACAAACTTGACCAACCCTCCCTAGGAGCTCCGAAAGGAGCGCCCTGCTCTAGTAAATAAAAAACTTCGACACATGCGGTTAAAAAGAGGAAACATATTAAATAAAAGTTGAAAAGTTGAACGTGGCTTGTAGCTGTTCGAAAAATTATACTGATGTTCAATTTCCATGATAGTACAGGCCTGTTCATCAGCTAAAACATGTATGCGGTTTTGTGATCTTAAGACGCCGAACATTCATTTACTTGACAGTCCAGATTTTGTCCTCTAAAATGTCGCAATTTCTGTTATTATAGGCTTCCGCTATGACGAGGAGGAAGTGTGGGCCCTGTCTTTGGTCCATGTTCATGTTCGCAGTTTTATTGCGCCCGGTATCTGCGAAACCTGGTAAGTTATTAATGTGCGTACTTAGATCTGTTCGCCATTTTATTATTTATTTATGGTTTATGTTGTTCTGTATGGATGAGTAAAATTGTCAAGGAAACAACATGGAGTCCGGCTGTTTGAAAATAGGCTCCTGAGAAGAATATTTGGAACTAACATGGAGGACTTGATAGGGGTTGGAAAAACGAACATTAAGGAACTTTGTGATTCGTGATTGTCACCAGATATTATCAGGATTATCACATCACTGAGGATGACACGGAAAGGGGCATGTAGTACGCGTGGGAGCAATGAGAAATGCTTACAAAATTTTTGTCGGGAAAGAAAAACGCCACTTTTAAGATATATGCACAGATGGAAGGAAGGATAATATTAAAATAGATTTGAAGGAAGTGTGGTCGTTTGTGGAACTGGATTCATCTGGCTTTGGATAGGTATCGGTGGTGAGCTCATGTGAACACAATAATCATTCTTCGGGTTATATAAAGGTGGGGAATTTACTTTGTTGCATACAGCTACTAATGTTCTTCGTAAAATACGTATCATATTGAATTTCAATATCCATTGTTCCATAACAGTTCTGAATCGGACCTAAGTTCAGATGACAATTCTGACTGGGAAAGGCCCCAGGAACAAGATCTGAAGTATGTTGTGCAGTGTCGTGAATCTGTTTTGTGCAGGGGGGATAATCATAATTAGTGGTATCGTCGGGAAACTGGACTTTTATTTAATGATAACATTGAACCGGGAACCGAATAAATGTCTGTAGGCTCCCATTTTATATACAAACAAACGAATAAATTTCCACGATAACAATAACCACACACACGCACACAGGACTGTGTCAGACGTAAGAGGCAGGGTTTTATTGTCAGTTATGCAGACCGTACCGAACCATGAATTTCAGCTCTATGAAAAACAAAGTTTGTTTAAAAATGAATTCCCTACTTAAAAGAAAACATAACGCGTCACCATTATATAGATTATTTTATTGATGCCGTTTAAATGAAAGAACATTACTGCTACGTTAAGAAATTGCTCTTATGTGAAGTAAAAAGTAAAGTAAAGTTTGTCCCACTATACGCCATGTAGGCGCTTGGGGTGAGAGGAGGTATAACTCCTACTCATTCTTTACCTCGGCACTAGATGGGGGTGAGTGGTCAGCATCACGCCCCGGCCGGCTTTACCCCCGGGAAAGGACCCCAGTACCCATTGGATAGGAGGCTGGGTGGGCAGAGGCTAGAGGAAAAATCCTCTGCCCCCGTCGGGGATCGAACCCAGGTCGTCCAGCCCGTAGCTAGTCACTATACTGACTGAGCTATCCCTGCTCATTCTTATGTGAAGTGGTCGCAAAAATTATCCGATCTAAATGAAAATTGAAATGTGTCTACACTTTTTCGTGAAACTTCACACTGTCAAATATTATGAAAACCAATTTATTCTTTCTCGAGTTGTTTCACGCGGACGGATAGACAGACGAAGTAATTTTAATAAAATCTCGCAGTTTAGCGAACGCGCGTGAGATGAACCCAATCTATGAAACCTGAAGGCGATGGGTCAAAGGAGCTGTTGGTGACTGAATTACAAGTTCTTAAGCAGAATGGAAATGTTTATTTTGCGTCGCGAAGAAGACATTGCACACATATAACAGGTCTTCGGCCCGTCTTCCTATACACTTTGAAGGCCAAAGCGGAAATTGCGTGTTCAGAATGTAATCGGGCTTCGGGCGAAGATGCCACCCACTGTGATAGTACGGTAGTGAACTTCAGAAGGGATTAACTTAATAGAAGAGTTAGGTAATGTTAAAATGATCATCAGACAGACCAGAAGGTGATGATATCGCTGATGAAAATGGAAAGCTTTACTGATAGCGGCAAGAACTGTTGCATCCGAACCCTCGATCTACAATTGAAAACATGTCCACGATATCCGGTCTTCATATTTGCTACTTATTCCTTAATATTTGCGTCCATGAACTTAAAGAAATCGATTTTCACTTTTGTGTCTAAAATATCATTTTAGCGGAGTCTATGAGAAGCTGATACAGCTACTCAGATATCCCGTCTTTTATAGAAATCAAAGGTTCAGCAAAACATTTTTAAGACTCTCCGTCTGACATCAACGTGATCCAAGTGAACGCCTTCCTCATCGTCACGTCCCATAGTTCTGTTTTTGATATATTTTCCTCCCATCTACTTCTAGGACCGAAAATCATAGTAAAGTGGCTACCACTCACTCAGGAAGTTTAGGGTTGAAATGTCGCTAAGTAGAATGTTATATTTCCAGCTATTTGTCGTGGTTTTGCTGAGCTTGTCAAGGCAAATTCCGAGATAGTGTTCTAAATAATGCCATTATTGCTTCCTTAAAATCTCTTTGGATTAATATTTATTAGTAATAATCACTCGATAATATGTAATCTGATGTATTAAAGGTGTCGCTAAATGAACTAAACCATAAATAATTGTACGCCTGTATCTTCAATGTTGGTCTCTATCATTTTCTGACTGAAATGCAGTACCCATTTATCGTCTCTTCAAGAGCTAATCGGCTGTAGTCAATAACTGTTAATCGTACAGGCCTATAACATGATTTCAATACAATTTACAATCTTAATCATAAGATAGTGTAATTGCGTCATATTGTGAATATTATAACAATTATTTATTTTAATCCGTCTGATCACAATATTTAAAATTTCTTATAATTAAGATAATAAAATATCATATGATATTTTATTATCTTAATTATAAGAAATTTTAAATATTGTGATCAGACGGATTAAAATAAATAATCTTAATCAGCTTGTATCTATGTTATGCATTGATGTTTTGTTCGATGATCTGTTTTTGTGAACTTTCGTGAAGTTTCAAATCATCTTCATATAAAGTTTCTTAATATCTGAGTACTACAGAACAGAATATGCTTCTTGGACGATCTCGTAAAAGCCGGAAAACCTGCAGTGAACCATTCTTACGTCTATTGTCTCTGAGAGAAACGTATATTTGTTTAACAACACCGCACCTAATGTTTGCTTGTCTATCCAGGTATAGAGTAATGCATGTTGTATAAACACCTGTACTAGAACTGCATACAGTTCTGTTCACACATTCGCGATAATGACTGGAACCTATTAAACACTCTAGCGGACATGGCTGTAAACTACAGTTCATCTGCAGTGGAAACGAAACATGGCCAAGTTCACTGAACATTCCGGTAGTTGAGTCTATTTGTTCACCCTTAGGCAGGCCTATATACCTGCAAGATTTGTGTATGAGAATTATTACCTTCAATAATTATTAATTAAGTCGTAATTAAAGACAAATTTACCGTCCTCGACCTCTCTCAGACACATAAACTAATACTTTAATACAGTTCCAATAAGTTGCAGCCACTTATAGAGGTGAGAAAATTATTACAATTGCTTAATTATCATATATTTTATATATAACAATTTGCTTGCTTAAATGAATGTTGGGCTGACCTCACAGATGCTCAAATGTTCTCAGTAATGACACTAGACAGTAGAAAGTTCTGATTTGGAAATTCTGCCACCATTAGGCAGCTTATAGAAGTATTTCTAATGATTGATAATAAAAGCTATGTCATCAGCCATCGCGACTTTGAATAAACTGCAATAATACAGCATCACCAATAGATCTAAACCCCCCCAGAAAATGGAATTGTAGCTGTATTCTTGTCAAGTGATCGATTCTAATTGTATTGAAGATTTTTTATTACATTTTATATTATTGGCGACAATTGGGGTTGAATCCGGGCTGTTATGAATAATATGGTAAGATTCTCTGGCCCTTTGAACCGAGGGCCAAATTATATTTAATCATTTAGTCCGCACCGCAAAGAAACCACTACACTTTATCATTACAAATACCAACTTGTTAACGATGTTTAAGGAAATAATTTCTGTTTACCTTGAGAATCATACAGAACCCATAAATACAAAATTCAAGAGTTACTGATTGTTAAAGCAGGTGGTACATGCAGGTTATGGTAATTACCACTGGGCTTAAAATGATTAATTGAACTGTGAAATGAGGTCACAGTTCTTGAAGTAGTTTCGAGGTAGTGAATAATGAAGGTTATTGCTTGTAAGTGTAAGGTTAAGTAAAACATTAAAGTAAAGTAAAATAAAGCTGTCCCACTATACGCCATGTAGGCGCTTGGGGGGAGAGGAGTTATAGCTCCTACTCATTCTTGACCTCGGCACTAGATGGTGGTGAGTGGTCAGCGTCACGCCCCGGCCGGCTTTATCCCCGGGAAAGGACCCCGGTACCCATTTGATACGAGGCTGGGTGGATTTTACATAAATATACAGCGAAGATGTGATTGAACCCAAAGACATGGCTGAGTGGTTAGCATTCCTGTTATGTAATGGGTGGTTTCTGGTTTGAATATCAGACCGGGGACCGGCTAACCTGAATGGTAAATTGTGGTTTCCCTCAGTCTCTCCGAGAAAGTTCTGGTTTAGTGTCTTAATTCAGACCACGACTGCTTCTTTACAGATCCTCTTTAATCCACTGTTAATTTGATCTATTACTTGACATGTAGACTGAACTGCTGACAGCGTCGTTAAATACACAAATAAGTGAGATGTTATCTTGATTGATCTGTCGTATGGGCGTATAATTAAGAAAACAATAGTATGCTCCTCATATTCTGTATTATCTTAATGACCAGGGCTTTAAAGGGATTAGAAGCTGTTAATCTTCGTGTCTCGTTAGCAGTGAATGGTAACCTACTAAATAAATATTTTTAATATTTATGACCTGCGTAGTAATTTGGATTTACGTTACATTAGCAAGGTACGTAGAAACCATTCCAAACTAGCTTTGTTGATTAATATGGTTACCGTTTTGTGTAGTATATTTAAAATTTGACAAAAACATCAGTCGTTGAACAAGGTTGCATTTCTTAGTGTTCAGTTTTACACGTGAATTTATTATTGTTTAAATATAAAGTAACCTTCATATTTCAGTTTGTCTGTCATAACTTTGTAGAACAAGATTGTATACAATGTTCAGAATGTGTTTCTTCGTGAGCGCTTTTGATAGAAGTATTTTACGCTGCAGGTACACCAGAGAATAACACCCACTGTGTACCAATCTGGCGGGAATAAATTATTTTAACCTGACACAGATAAACTGTAGTGGTACAAAATGACTGACCCCGTGTAGCGTGTATTTCATTAATATAAACAGCTATCCTCACACTAGCACGTCGAGGAAATAAATGCAGCTCCTAATTTTTCAATTTAGCTTCTTTCAGGCGAAGGTATCCACGTGGGGCCAGAACAGATACATTAGTTTAATTTATTATGATTTCAGAAATTAAATCTTCTACTTTTTCTGCACCTGTACATTTCACGGTATAAGAATTCAGAATTTAGACACTCAACTTTTGATGTAAACGATTCATTGAATCTACAAGAAGAATTAATTTCCTTATATATACTAGTTTCTTTTAGACCAGTGGTATTCAACATTTTTTGTTCGCGTACCCCCAGATATAATTTCTCTTCAACTTTGTACCCCCAAAGTTGTTGGTGTATAATTCAAATTATACATAGTATATAATCTACATCTAAAATAAATTAAACAAATTACATTACTGATTATTCAGTGTTTATCATAAAATAATATATATTTCTTAAATTTCACGTACCCCCTAAGATGTCTTCGCGTACCCCCAGATATAATTTCTCTTCAACTTTGTACCCCCAAAGTTGTTGGTGTATAATTCAAGTTATACATAGTATATAATCTACATCTAAAATAAATTAAACAAATTACATTACTGATTATTCAGTGTTTATCATAAAATAATATATATTTCTTAAATTTCACGTACCCCCTAAGATGTCTTCGCGTACCCCCAGATATAATTTCTGTTCAATTTTGTAACCCCAAAGTTGTTGGTGTATAATTCAAGTTATACATAGTATATAATCTACATCTAAAATAAATTAAATAAATTACATTACTGATTATTCAGTGTTTATCATAAAATAATATATATTTCTTAAATTTCACGTACCCCCTAAGATGTCTTCGCGTACCCCAGGTTGAAAACCACTGTTTTAGACGCCCGTTTCTCTACAGAATTTTACAAGATATTCATTGATAAAGCTAGATTCTGTTAACTGTAACCAATATACAAGGAGATAAAATGTGTAGTGTCTGATGAAATTTGGTGATATTATTGTTTATTTGCTCTCTTATTAGTAGACAAATATAATCTTTGAATATGTGCTGTGGAGAAACGAATATTGAAAACAAAATAGTCGATAGATAAATTTACATTTGATACTAGGAGAACAGCCCGCTGCAAACAACGGGACATAATTATGTCAGTATTGGTTTTACAATCTGCGGTCTGCAGATATTTCGTGCAGCACACATACACTTTTGTAATGCTGTATGATTCTACATGGAAAAAAGTATTTAACACGTAATATTTATGGAATTTAAGTAAATAGTGCTACACGGCATTTATGTAATTTTAAATGAATAGATAATAAAAATACAAATAAACAAAATTGTTAAAAAAGTAATTTAATTATACATCTGAATCTGTTTGTCTAGCATTTTAAATAAACTGTAATTAATTTATATAAATTATCCATGGAGGCCCATGACTCGATAAGAGAGAGGTAGTCAGGCCTTAGGCCTCGAGGTGTTGAGAGCACCTGGTATAGTCGAAATTGTAAAGTTGTGAGGGTTGTTAATAAACAGGGATTTACCTAGTGCATAGTAACACAGACCTTATTCTAGAACAACTTAATAAGCATTGACTCAGTAAGGAAAAGTCAGGCGAGAGCCTGTTCGCAATTTATTTTACACATCACGTTGATAAAGAAATTTATGTCAAAGAAATAATGATACTGGCCATATCAGTGATGAAGTTCTTAAATGTCTTGTCTGTTCGCTTGTCCGTGGCCTACTATGTACACGTATTTCTATAGAACTCGGCAAAACGAGTTTTTACCAGAAATAACGTAACACTACGACTGTCGTTAATTTGATCGTAAAACTTTTTTAATGCCGGCGTCAGATATTGTAAGCCTCCTCAGGTAATATTATTTGCCCAGAATTTATATTACCTTACATAATTCTGTATATATATATTACAGCATATATATTTACACAATTTTATTACCTTGTTTCTTGCATTAAATTTTCTGCGTTTAAGTCTTATGAAATTCCATTGCGTTATTTTTTATTCTTTATTTGATAAATATTACTGGGATGGCCACATCTAGGACGGTGAATTGGGCCGGACATGTAGCTAATGTGTTTGTCGGGTGACAAATGCAAATAACTTTAACATCTGCAAGCCTTAAACGAGAAAATATTTTGGAGATCTAAGATTATTAGATAGGATGTTAATTTAAAATTTATCACAAAGTTGTAAAATATGACGCTGTATACTAGATTTATGTGGTTCAGTATTGGATCTTGTGTTAATTGTAATGAATCTGCTTGTTCCATAAAATGGGAGGAATATCTTTAACAGCTAAGCGACTGCCGATTTCTCTAGAAGAATTGTGATACATGGATTTTGATTTTAGAATTGTTTCGAGCTACATTTGTTTAATAATTATAGTAATTTAAAAACGTAGATTTCCTTTCGTAGGAAGTGTACACAATTTTTAAATAAATTTCAAACAAGAATTCTTTGCTTGTGATAAGAAATGGGCCGATAGCGTTCATTGATACTTTGGCCACGAGTGAGATTATTTAATCAAGCTAACATATCATTAATGTTAGATTTGTGTTTACGTAGCGTTTGTAAGCAGTTTCATGATGTTAATTTTACTGTAAAATGAACTGGAATATAATTCATTACAAATTAGCGTCAGTCCGTGAGGAATAAAATTCGCTGATTTTCAAATTAATCGGTCGATTTTCTGTGCTTCTTGTCGTGTGTACAAATGCTATTTTTTTTTTAAATTCCAAGTTTGTGGATCATTATCATAATAGGTAAAAAAAGTTTTACAATTTAATTTGCTCATACAACAGAAACCAACACTTAAATTCAGTATAAAAGTACGTAATGTTTGTATTTGTCACTTGTTCAGTATTCCGCTTTATATTCTTGAAATTGTAGTAATTTTTCTGTTCTCTTCTGGTCAGACAGGAGCATTTGCCACTGGTTAGGAGCCTGATAAATTGTCGGGAAGTTCAAAGTGAAACAAATGGTTATAGATCTATCTAATGAGTTATATAACCTTTATCTTTGTTGTTACCAGAGCATAAACGGGTTTTGTCTGTCTTGGAAATCGAGTTTGGTCTTCCCACTTATAAACTGGAGCCAAGTTTGTAACATTTAGTATTCGGATCACATTTCTTAACCGCTTTTCATTTCAATCCTTCATTTTTAAAGTTTGGCGTCTAAGTGCACTGCCCTTCCTAAATCATAGGCCCACTGAGTTCCTTTTAAAAAAAAATTATATCTTACTGCCCATCATCACATATTCTAACGTAGTTTCCGTAAGATGTGTATTGCGGAAAAAAGTGTGACCAATGATAATATGGATTACAGGCCGTTTTACTCCTAACATGAGTGAAGTTTGAATAAAATAATCGATTTCTGTTGTTGACAGTCTTATATAATGGCATTTAAATCTGTTTTATTTCAGTATTTTTAATTATTTATTATAAATATGGCGACTTATCATATTTCTGAGAGTGTATTACAAAAAAATATTTTTCTACGGAGGATCCTAATGTTTTGAGTGACATTAGATCTTTGATAAAATGCAGTTTTCGATAAAATATTTATTTTGAACTGGCGGATGATAGGTTAATTAGCAAAGGTACATTACTATAATCGTGTTTATGATTTTTAATTTTATTTTATTTTATTTAGACCTATTGATCGACCGTTGTACGATAGTAGGAACAAACCAGATTTTTGTCGGCGTATGTTATATAATTGTTACAGGGCGACGATGCAAAATCTTGAGCTAATTCTGCCCCACTTTCTGTCCAAATATTGCATAAAGATTAAATGTGTGAATTATACAGTTCAAAATTCCGCCAGATAGATAGAAGCATTTGGTGGAAATCAATTATGATAAGGTTTTGTATGTCTGTCGTATATAACATACGCGTCTCTTGTTTCAGGACTGTGCGAAGTGGAGACAGGGCAGTCGAATATTATCGTAGACATCGAAGAGAGTCGAGGAACCCGTAAGTTGAACTTATAAATATCGATTATAAGATAACAGTGAAATAAAGCTCTCTCTTTTCTTAAGCACAGCGCCATGAAGACGTATGGAGAAGTGGATGTATATCTCCATGCTTCACTAAAATTGGTAGTAGGTGGAGGTAAGTAGTAGGTTTTATATTCCATCATCCTTAATCCCCATTAGAGGGCCCCTGGTACATATTGGGTAGGAGAGTGAGAAGTCCTGGGCCGATATAGACGCGGTGTCTAAGAGAAAAGTCTGCCCTTACCACGAATCAAATTCCGGTCTTCCAACTTTTCAGAAGTAATTTTACCAATTAATCTAGGTCATTAATATTTATTATATTATTTCTGAGCACTATTTTAATGAAATAACTCTATGACAGCAATTTACTAAACTTTTCACCTTCGTCTTTGTAGGAAATATACAGGGTGAGTCAGAAGTATGTTTACAAACTTCGTGTGCGTGTTTCAGAATCAAAAAATAAGAAAAAATGTTCCTATGAACACGTGGTCGCAAAGGTTTCATTTTAGAAATAATAGCCAAAAATAAGTTTCAATGTAGACCTTTATTGCCAAGTATAAGGACAGGGATATTTCTTTATAACAGATGCTCAAAGGTTGTTCCTCCATTCTCCACACATGCCCGAGCACGACGTACACAAGACTGACGAATTCGTTCGTACACACCAGGGTTTCCTCGAATCAACTGCACACGTTCCCATAGGTCGTCTTCATGGCTTATGGGTGTTGCATTTACGACGGACTTAAAAGTGACCCCACAGTTAAAAGTCCAATGGAGTCAGGTCCGGTGACCTCGGTGGCCATGCTACTGGGCCACCACGCCCAATCCATCGCTGAGGGTACTGTTCATTGAGATGATATCTGACGCGATGGGAGAAGTGTGCTGGGGCTCCGTCGTGCATAAACCACATTTGTCTTCTTGTATTCAGTGGCACATCTTCAAGGAAACGTGGCAAGTGTCTTCTTAAGAATCGCCGATATGAAGGTCCTCTTAGACGCGATGGAAGCATGTGTGGACCAATAAGCATGTCGCCAACAATTCCTGCCCAAACGTTAATTGGATTGAAGATTTTTGCTGGAAGCTGGATTCACTTTGATATAAAATCAATTAATTGAAACTTATTTTTGGATATTATTTCGAAAATGGAACATTTGCGACCCCATGTTCATAGGAACATTTTTTCTTACATTTGATCCTGGAACAAGCACACGAAGGTTGTAAACAAATTTCTGATTCACCCTGTATTTCTGACCCGGGACATATGTTTGAAGCACGTAAAAAGAAACAGATAACATGAAAAATTAATTGAAATTCAATATATGCTCTTGTTAGTGTTCAATATCTAGAAGAAAGTTTTATATGTGGCATAATTTTCAGTTAGTTGTGTCAAGGTACGATGATCAAATTGGGGGGGGGGGTTAAAATAAATTGGCTGCGAGAAAATATTCTTACAAGGTTTTGGAAGTTTATGCTTTAAAAATCTGCAGTTGGGATACCAAGGAGCAGAGAGGAGTAGCATTTGAATGGATCTTAATAAAACAGTAGTAATATGGATTACATTTTATAGGTTTATAATTTATTTCAGTAGTGACCTTTGCCCTGGAAATTATAATTCCTTGCTATAATTCTAAAATTAAAACACTAAAATACGAATAATATACATAACACAGGCGTAGTAACATTTCCAAATATATTTAGAAACACTTGTTTATAGGATACAATTGTATAAAGGAAAGACGTAACAAGGCATTTTCCAATCTTAAATCCCTTCAGTTTCACAGTTTCAGGACAATGCCTGCACATCATATTTAAAATAGGTCACATCTACTTCCTAGCCCATCTGCTCATTATTCTCGATAATGTTACCATCTCAAACGTGTCTGTAGTTGAAACTACGTAGTTGAATAATCTAAGAATCAACTCTGAAATAAAAAAAACTTTAAAATAAACATTACGTATTGTTGTTCCTCAGTGTAACTGTAGAAAGTTCTATACAGCGAAAGAACAGTGAACAATATAATGCTTATTTTACGGAGTTACGTAACGTCAAATGACGGTGCATAACATCTGAACAATCTCTTTGTCGCTTTGAGTTTCATGGTCTTTTCATAACCTTTGAAATATGCATTGTGCGTATGCAGCAGACAGTTGACTTAAAAGTGTATAAAGAGTAAAGGTACATTCAAAGCACTTCCGTATGCTTAAGCATTGCCCTCCACATATTCTTATCGTCCTCGGTCCTATGTGGGGGTAAGTGGCTAACATCTCACCGGTCATTTTACCACCTGAGATATAGTAGTTTGAACCCAATGCACAGGAAACTATCCTGGGTGCAGAGTTAGTCTGGACGAATTACTGAAGAAAGAAATTATTGCCACTACCAGAGATCGAACCCCGGCCGTACCGCCAATAGATAGTAACTTTCCACATGTAAAAATTTAGTCGAAGATTTGTTCTACAAATTCATTAAACGTTAATTATAATACTCAAAGTGTTAAAAATCCTCTGAGATATATTTGGTAATTATACACAAAAAATGTCTGAAATTATGTTTCAAATACGAAATAATTGCTCGTGAAGAAACATAATGCGAACAAATAATACAGATTAATCACACTTCTTTGTGAATCGGCTGTTTTAGGTAGAAGCTGACGCGCCTTTAAACCCACAAACAAACAAACAGACCGGAGAACTAGTGTTGTTGTTGTTACGACTGCCAAAGGCATGCTATCAAATAATTTAAATATATTAACTGAATATCATAACATCTCATATTTATGTTCGCCCTAGGGTTACATACGACGTTTTCACTCAGGTGCTGTTATTACAAACCTCTGTAGGCGTTGGCTGTACTGAAGTAGATTAATAGTTTTATGTTGTGCTGTAAAGGAAAGGAATAAAGCGTTCTACTTCTTTCCTGAGTAAGACAGAAAATTCTATGTTTCAAGTTTGAAATATTTTATACTTGCTTCTACGTATGTTTCTGTAAATAAATAGCAGATATCAGAAAACTATGACATGCAATTTATGCATTATTTTCACTCAGGTATCAAGTGATATGAAGCCACGGTGATCTAGCGGTTAGAACGCTGGCCTTGTAATCCTGGGGTCTCGGGTTCGATTCCCGGCGGTGCCCGAATTTATAACTTGTGTTGGGCAAGGCCGTGGTCTAAGCAACACGGAGTTTTCCTCCGGGGGCTTCCCCGGTTTCTCCGTGGCATCCCAACAATTACCCCATTCACACACTGAAGAAGGCAATGGCAAACCACTTCTGGATCATCTGCCAATAACGTATATGAACAGGTCCCAGTCCGAGAAAAGGATGGAAGGATCCAGGTCATATGGACCTGTCGTCAGACAGAACACTAAATAAATAAATAAAATCAGGTGATAAAAGAAACAAAGTAAGAATTCTGTCAAAATAATTTTTTAAAGCGCAGTGAGATGCGAACTCAGAAACAGAATTAACCGCGGAAATTTTGACAAAGTTAAATTTATCCGAATTCTATCCCGTCTAGCCTTTTTCCGATCAGAATTAGTTTTGAAAATGTGTTACTTCTACAATTAGTAAGACCCTTTGGAAATGGAATTGGCTTATCACAAGATCACTTTTTTACACAGAACACAACAAGCCGACATAAAATCGTCGGACGGGTTTCGAATCCACGATCCGTGCGTTACAGCTCTCCTAAACTTCAGAATTGAATTTTGTATTTATATGCTTCAGTACAGATATAAAGAAAAACATATTTACAGACGGCCAGATTTAAACTTCTACTACAACACGGAGCTCTCGTAATCATCATCTTATTACGAATGAGTTTGCGGAATATGTGTTGTCAGAGTTAGGTTGACGTTACTGAAATCTAATAAAATTAGATGCTGACATACATATAAAGGTGAAAGTTAGTGAAACATTTGTAATTTCTTCCCACCTGAAACTAAGAAGAACCAGGACACGAAATGAATATCGGAATTAGAGGCTAATCGTTTTGAACAGTTCGTCATTCGCGCGGCTTGCGTCCATATTGCCCCAGGTTCGCTTGGTTGACTGACCGTTAACTGTAGACACACCTTACTACAGTTTCCGGAATTTGTACGTTTCCACTAGCTGTTTAAAACAAACGTGTACAATAATTAAATTGTAACGTGATATTCCTTAACGCGTGTAATATTTGTAAGTTCAAAAAATTCAACTATTAATCATAATAGCCCGCTTCGTATTTCTAATTAATTTATTAATTGATCTTGAAATGTTTTTCGATATCATTCACCAGTTTTTCGCTGTGCAGTTTGGGTTTTGAATGATTTGAATTGTTAGATTAGACAGATATCCAGAAGTTATCCAGAATTTTATTATGAGCTTATGGCTTGAATAATAAACTGTTTTACTGAGGTTGGACTAAATGAGTTCTAACACGAAGAAATAGCCATATTAAAACGCATTGACTTATAATTAAATTATTTACCAGTATTAAAAATATTAATCTTTTGCATAAATTTAACTTCTGATTTTTTAATCTTCAGTGGTCATTAATTAAACATATGCAAGCATAGCCGTCGATGTATGAGTGCCTTAAGATTAGCGAAATTCAAAAAAGAAAAAGTGTAATCCCACCTGTGTTCTAGGACTACAATGAAATTAATATACTACTTTAACCTTTTCATTCTTGGTGGTTACTGTAACACCTGTTTTAATAATTAATAACTCTGTATGTAGTCCACACGGTGTACTTACATGCTTCATATGATTCTCGTAACAAACAGCAATTATTTCCTTGAATCAATTGATTTTTCTAATGATGAAGAGTTGTGCTTTCTTAGAGGTACGGACTGGATCCTTAAATATCATTCAAACGAGCTTCGGCCTCAAATCGAATATCCTTCAACGGGAAGCCGTCTAGTGCTCCCAGCCCTAAGAACGGATCTTTGTGTAAGTGATTAGCAGTTTTAAGAACGCTGTACATTTTTATTCTCTTACCAGTAATGAGGAAATTCTGGATGTACGGCCGTTGGGAGATAAATGATTGGGTCTGATTTCAAACATATTTGGTTCGAAGAAAATAAGTTCACTTCTATCAGCCATGGCGGTGAAAAAATATGAATGTAAGCATACAACACCAAGAAATCAGGCTCCACGTTTTTAAGAAACATTTTCCAAGTAGAGCCGGTTCGTTTGATTTCTACGTTGGTTCACTGTTTTCTTATGATCACCTGTTTCTCATTAATTTTTCTTTATCTCAAATCTCTTTTATGTTTTTATTGTAATATTTCTTTTTTTGTGCACAAGGGGGCCTGGCTATCTGACCAAGAAATATTTCACCTCTCTCACGGAACAAGAAAATACATTGCCCTGTACCCAATTTTAAATCATAAGCGAGCTGAATTCAGCTCACTCCCTACATAAAACAAACCCCTGTAATGGCATTAAACAACCTAAAACCTAAACATTACAGTATAAAATTTTGGACAAAAACTTTGGAACTCCTATTTAGATTTTGATTTTCTAGGTTACTCTGTAGTTTTCTGGTTTTAATAGAGTATTCCAGAAGAACATGGCACATCCTTTTTTAGGGTTTAACCTAAAGTGGACGATCTCAAACAAGGAAAGAAGATGAAGTTTCAGGAGTTAAAACGAGAAGCTGTGAATAGGGAAAACTGGCAAACTCTTTTTGGGCAGAACAATGGACCTGTCATCAGACAGAACACTAAATAATAATAATAAAACCTAAAGTGACACTTGTAAAAAAGCCAAATCCTCTTTAAGAAACCTATGGTCCTTATCTATGTATAATTCACTCCAAATCCCCTATAAACTGCTTTTTGCTTTTAGATTAGGACAGTTTGAATGGTTACACATTCTGTTGTATTGCGTACGCGTCACTAAATAAAGGTGTGGGTATATGTAGCACATATCTGTGTTGCAGAGGTCAGTCAGAGCACAAGTCCTGCAGAGTTACCTATAGTGGGCGACCCCTTCAAAGATGTAATTCTGGATCTGGTGTTTCCCAGAGACAAGCCCGTGTTTATTCTCAACGGCAAGAAGCTGCAACTGCTGGAACCATTGGACCGAGACGAGGACAATCTGTCCCATATCGTTTTCCAGGTGAGTGCAGAAAACATTGACTGGACTCTTAAGGAGCTCTGAACTGATATTTCAGGTTCTCATGGCGACGAGTGTGATAGATGATTTCCTTCTGGGGTGTTGCGTCGTGTAATCTGATAGAAATTGATTGGTGGTGGTTTATTGGTTAGAGCAATTACCAAAGAATTCTTTGTGGAGCGGGTCCATCAGCTAGGGCGTGAATGGGATGTCAGTCTCATCGCCCATAGGGACTATTTCTAATGGCATCTACTTTTTCGCCCGGAACAATTTCCATATGAGTTTTATTTGAACACACCTCAAAGCTTTCACTCTCGCTGAATCATTCACTGTTAGCATAGGATGGACATGGGAACTGTCATGACTAATGAAAGATTTATAAAGTCATTACATTACGCCTACCAGTTAATTTACCTAGTCAAATGCTATTACAAACTAACAAACAACATTCCTGAGATGTAAGGTGTTTTTTGTCTTGTCACTAAAGAAAGACGTGCGTTGATGTTTCTTAATGACACACCAATTGACAGGCGGAGTCTTGCAAGTATTAATTATCTTTTCTTTCTGCCATATACTGTATGTTATCTGTAGAAACCTCTGGATAAAACTATTAATATGAATGTTGCAACGTTATTGTGAATTTACGAAATTTAACTCAGAATACAGAAAGAAAAAGTATTGTCCCTAGCTACCGTATAATTATAACTGTGAAGGCTTTATATTGTAAGAAGCACTGAGACTAATGTGGCCAAGCTTTAAGACGCAAAACATTGTTTAAAATGCATCGGAATTTTTTATTTGATAGCATCTTCTTTCATTATGCTCTGAGGATAGGAATGTAATGACGCAAAAAAAAACATTCCATTGACCCTGGTGGTATGCAACCCAATCAACAGTTAACTGTCAGTCTGTCACTACGGTGTCCGCCATCTAGGAACATTTACTGTATACTACATATGTTTCACTGGCAAGATACCTAGTCCATTTGGTTACTGATAGGAGTTTTAAATATAACGGAAGATAAATTCTTTAAATATGTTTTTAAATTCTTAATAGGACTATCTAATTTCTTCTTGAGTGTCTGTAACACTGGAATGCAAGTCCCTTACACTTATAGAAGCATGAACATTGAATTAATTAATTAAGTTATGATCTGTTAAGTTGGTTACTTTAACTACCATTAATAGAAATATTATAGAAAATTGTATAATTCATTTGGTCTCAAGTTGTAATTTAATTACATTTACAGTTAATTTCTTTCATATAGTTGCTAGTGAAGTCTTAAACGGTACTAAGATAATTTGACGTTAGTAATCTTCCCAATCACTTGTTGTGCATATTGGGCAGTTAATTTTTCGTAAACAGTTCAATAAATTTCGTGTTGTTGTATGAACTCAAAATTTAAGTACCTTCGTCACTAAATTTGTCATAGAATCCGCCGTTTTGAATAAGATGGATCCCACGTCACTTCTCACAACCAGGTTTCTCATTATTTCTGTCAGTATGTTGTAATAACATAAACTTTTTTCGCACAAATTACTTATTTCCACGAGGTTCTACAGCCATATTCTATGCATAAACTTACATACCTTGCGTGCTGCAGATACATCTTGTTTAATCATTTTCACAACACCAGGTGAACAGATCGAGCACAAAAACTTATAATTATACATCGCAATTGTCACTTCCCTGCTCCTGGCAGGAAATGCATAACTCACCGATAAACGCTAAAATGTTTTTCGATACGACTCCAATATCGACTCATAAAAAACAAGAAACTCAAAAGTAGGTTTTAAAAATTATGACCCTGTGATATTTGCATTCCGGTTTATCAGTGAAAGAAATATATTCATTTAAACCATAACATATTTTTCGCAATAAATTAAGTTTTATATCATCATTTAAATAAAGGATGATGTAGAAAATCCATCTTTGCACTGATCCCACACTTGGACCACTTTTGCACAATAGGATACCAGTATATTGATGGTCTTTTTGTGTTGTAACTCCCTGCGGAGGGCTTCAGCCCTGAAGATGGAGGCAGTATGCACCACAGACACGTTAGTGTCTTCCTGCAAGGCCACATGGCGTTACAACCAATAATACCAAATTCAGCATCTGGGTAGGATACGCTATTACGAAATATGTCCTATTAATAAATTTGGTTTTGTCGGTGTAATTTATAACGAGGCATTTTACATTAGGCCTATCGGCTCAGAAGGAGAAAAATATTAAGGAAAGTTTCAAAATTCTGGGTAATTAACGTATGTGTACATTTTTCAAACCATTTGCTAAGAAACAATAATTTTGTTGTTTAATATGCGAAGTTCAGATTTGTGTACTTAGAAAAGCGACGTTAAGGAAAACGGATAATTAAAAATGAAACATTGCCTTACTCTGAGGCAAATGGATCCTGTTCAGCCGACACGATAGCATACAAATAAGTCTACATGATAAAGCTTTTTCTTCTTGCGTACAGGTTCTGGCTTTACCACCGGAAATGTCTTTGGTAAAACGAATATATCGCAGTCTGCAGTGTGCAGATGAGTCACTTTTGTGTGTTGACCACCCATCAGCACGATGATAAACAATTTAAATGTTCAAGGCACGACCCTGAAGCAGGGTTTTGAAGTTGGTCTGTGGGTTTTCAAAGAACCTGAGTTATGATCTGAAATATATGGTAAAATATTAGGTGTTTTAGTGCAGTGGTATTCAACCTTTTTTGTTCGTGTACCCCCAGATATAATTTCTTTACAAATTTGTACCCCCAAAGTTATTGGTGTATAATTCAAGTTATACATAGTATATAATCTACATCTAAAATAAATTACATTACTGATTATTCAGTGTTTATCATAAAATAAATATATATATATATTTTTTTAAATTTCACGTACCCCCTAAGATGTCTTCTCGTACCCCCAGGGGTACGTGTACCCCAGGTTGAATACCACTGTTTTAGTGTATTTATTTATGTAAGTTATAGCTATTTGGGCCCTTTCTGGTTCAGACCCCAAACAGTTTAATGTTGTAATTTTACTTTAAAAATACTTCATTATAAAATACACAACTAGGAGTTTCATTTTTAAGGTTAAATTGAATGAAGTGCTGTTTAAAAAATGTGCTCTGGTGAACATTTTTCCGTATTTACCTTAAAGTTTAAACGATGAAAATGTCTGTGTTAACACGACATATCTCTTCGCCACGAAACTATACGCAATAAAGAATCTTTTAGAAAATGGAAGGTTGTGTAATTGAAGATGTGGCATGTTTTCATACAGTTTCATCTGCAAGTGAGTTCACTCCGCTGTTACATTCTGTCTGTACGAAGTAATTATATCCTTAAGCAATTAGCACGTTACTCTGTTTCAGCTTACGTGCACGGTGAAGTCTACCAATAAGAAGAGGTCTATTCCCGTTATAGTAAGAGTGTCTGACATCAACGACAACTCTCCTAACTTCCAGAATACTCCATACGAGACGACAGTTTCTGAGGTAAGCGATGGATACGAATAGTTTCTTTGACAGCGCAGACAAGAGGCGGGCGAACTCATGCGTTTTGGGTCGGTCGGAGGACGTTCGACTCTTCCGACCGAGTCAGCCCTCGCAAATAAACTCAACTGTACGTTTCGTTTATGTTCGTACAAGGTACGAAATGATAATGAATTCTGTGATCAACAATTCTTGTCTTTGATGTTACCGAGACGTCCCTCTTGCATCCCCATATACTGAACCTTCAACGGATCTTAATATCCACTGGTAAATCCCCAATCTTACAGTTCGTAAAATTTTGGTACTCCTGTGGTTTGTTTATTTTATTTTATTTTTTTGCCGAAAACGAGTTTTGCCATTACCGTATAATTAAAAGTGAGAAGCTGTAGGAACAATTAAAGATAAAAAGCACAGCGGAATTTACACAACAACAAAAGCATGAACATGTTGATAAAATGACCTCTGGGTTACTATACATGACAAGTATATTTCTACAAGCCTAAGAAAAGAGAAAAATAGGTCATCCGATATCAAGATGGAAGAACCAGTTTACTTATCCTCGGAACATGAATTAGTAACCCAATTCCTTGTAACAGAATAATAATAATAAGTACTACTTACGCGATTATGTTTCAAATCAATATCTTCAGCCTCTGTTCACTGATATTTGGGCTTGTTTGAATTTCACATTTTTTTTCAAAATATTATTTCTTAATTTGCTTTAACTATATCTGATAGCTAAATTATTATGTCGCGTTATTGTGTATTAACTTACTTTTCCCTCTAAATAAATGAATCACTCCTGAAGAGACTGCATTACTATACAGTATACATTACACAGAGTGTGTTTGTATGTCATCGAGTTATGTTCACAAAAAAAACGCTAACTTATTTCAAACTTCACGTTTCCTGTCACGTATTCTCCTACGAAATAAAACGAGTTTTATACACGCATTTATAAATGCCCCTGTGACAGTCTAGAAAACACCGCGGCGTTTGTACTGGTCTGAACTGTATCTAATGGACTTAACTGAAGTCAGATGGCTTTTTCTCTCTTCTCATCGTGAAGGGAGTAACCGAGTTTCAGAAAGTTTTATCCTCGAATGCGTATGGTTAAACATTATTTGAGCACGAACAATAAATGATATACGTAGAATCGAAATAACAATGTGAATCAAAATTGTCAATTACACGATAAACAGATGGCTATACAATTCAAAAAGACAATTTAAATTTGTCAATCAAATGTCCAACTTTAGTCGTCACTTAATCTGTTACATACTGTTTGATTCCATGAGTTAAAAACATTCATGTAAACATATTAAAATAATAGACCCAAAATTCTCATAAAAAAATTGTATAAGTATAAAAATGTAATGTCCGATTAATAGACTGAACTTCGTTTTGACTTCAATTCCGTGACATTTTACAGTCTTGAACGTAGCTGATATTACCCAATGAGAGCAGAAATTGAAGTATACCACTGTATTTATTGCATTAGAAGTTTCCTCTTTGAGGTTCAGCTTCACTCCCAGGGCAGGTCATATGAGATTTGATAAGATTCTTGGTCTTGCCAACCGCATTGCTTTTCAGGAATATCACCCCACTCTCCGCGTTAGGCGATATCTTGTTCTATTTTGTTATAAACAATTAATTATTATATAAATTACCAAGTTGGTGTTCGTAATGTGTTTTCTGCGTCTAGTAATAAAAATATTGTTAATTTAAACTCATTTCAAATATTTCAAAATATCAGTATCTGCAAACCATATGAATTGTATACAACGCGTCGCTGTATCCCTGGCATATCACGACTATGAAATTCACTGCTTCATTCTCTACCATTAATATTTAAGTACGTGTAAGTTCTTCGCACGAATTACATGAAATATAAAACGTAAGAAGGATGCTTTGTCTTTCCGTCCGAATACGTTATCTAAGACACTACTTATGAGATTTACTGTGATCTTGCCTAAAAGTTGTCTGACGATTCTAAATTCTGTCCTCATCGGTCAGACATAACAAACACAACTCAAACGTAACTTTATAAATTTTCTCATAGAATGGCTCATCGTACAAAACAAAATGGCACATTGTATGAAATGGAGCTTCATTGTATGAATGTCTGGAAAACTGTTCCTCAATCTCCCCCCTCCCCTATCCAAATTTCATACATTGTAATTAAACATAATATAGATTAATTAAAATGTAAATATAAGGCATAGTTTTTGTCAGTTTTTACTCCAATGTGGAAGTAAACATGTGATAAAAAGCTTCAAACTTATAGCAATGCAGAATCAAAGGAAGAAAATAGAATCTACTCAACTCGTAAACTTCTTAAGCACAGCTTACGGACCCTCGATTGAGAAACAATGTCTAGAGATAGAAGATTCATAAGAAGATGACGTCATTTCTTCGTAGCTAGTGAAACAACGGGCAGATGACAATGTTACGAAAGAGCAGACCTGTAATTGGTCTCTAATTAAAACTATACAGTTAGTGAATTTCAGGATAAATTTATCATGGAAAATAAAATGGGAGTTTTTTGTTGCCTTAGTTGGAACGACGATTTTCACAAAGAGAAAAAATTTTCATTTTTATATAGCAGTTGGCATTGACTCTTAATTTATATTTCTTACCATTCTTTGTTTTTAATTAGCCCAGATTGTTATTGATTATCATGGGCACAAAGTGTTATGCGATGTGAAGGCTGATATAAACTATCGGTAACAACTGATTTAATTTGCTATACAAAAGCGTACTACATAAATATTTGCCGATAATATTAGCATGAGTAACAATTTAGATAATTTATAGCATTTTAAATCTCGTAAACTCTCCCACTCCCCATAATATACGAGGGTCGCTCATTAAGTAATGCCCCACATTTTTTTTCTCAGCCAATAATGAAGATAGAAAAGTGCACTTTTACATGCTTGAGATTTGATGTTTCCCGCGTTCGTGTACGGAGTTTCAAATGATTCAAACCGATAGCGGAGCTGTAGTGAACTGTTAAAATGGCGTCTTTGAACGACTCTCGTTACAAGCAACGAGCTGTAATTGAATTCTTTTTTGCTGAAAAAGAAACTGTGGTGAACATTCATAAACGTTTGTGTGCTGTGTATGGAAGCTGTGCAGTCGATAGGAGCACCGTTGGTCGCTGGGCTAAGAGAGTTAAAGCTTCAGGAAGTGAAGAAACCGAGCTCCGTGATCTGCCGCGCTCTGGGCGTCCTGCCACAGCCACCACTCCAGACATGTTGAACCGCGCGGATGCCATTATTCGTGAGGATCGGCGCATCAGAACTCGACAATTGGCCCAACAGCTTTCAGTCAGCAATGGAAGTGTAATTGCAATTATCCGGGCTCTTGCATATTCGAAGGTGTGCGCAAGATGGGTTCCACGAAGTCTCACAGCAGACCACAGGATTCAAAGGAAAACGATTTCTTCTGAATTGTTGGAGCGTTTTGATGCTGAGGGAGAGATCTTTCTGTCCCGGATCATTACAGGTGAAGAAACCTGGATACACCACTTTGAGCCAGAGACAAAAAGGCAGTCAATGGAGTGGCATCATCCTCAATCACAGAGAAAGAAGAAATTCAAGACAACTCCCTCCGCCGGAAAGGTCATGATGACTGTCTTTTGGGACAGTGATGGGGTCATTCTTGTGGATGTGATGCCAAGAGGTGCGACCATCAATTCAGACGCGTACATTATGACCCTGGAAACCCTCAAGAAGCGTTTCCGACGAGTTCGGCCTCACAAGCATCCAGCAGAAATTTTGCTCCTGCATGACAATGCACGCCCTTACACAAGTCCGAGAACCCGGGAAGAAATCACCAAATTTGGTTGAACGGTGCTGCCCCATCCACCCTCCGACTCCATCTCTTTGGGCCACTTAAAGATGCTATCCGCGGAACAAGATTTGAAGATGACGAGAGCGTGATTCAAGCAGTGAGGACATGGCTACGTGCACAGGACAAGAGCTGGTACCAGCAAGGCATGCATGCACTTGTTCCACACTGGCGTAAAACCGTACAAGTTGATGGGGACTATGTGGAAAAATAGTATGTGTAAAGGAAACATTGATTTATATTGTCACTAAATTTGAGCCATCTTGAATAAATACGTTCTGAGGAAAAAAATGTGGGGCATTACTTAATGAGCGACCCTCGTATTATAGTTAACAAATCCAATGACAACAACTTTATTATTGTTCTGTAATATGACAAGTAACTGTTTTATAGATCCGGTTTTCGTGACATTATTTTTATGATACGTGGCTGTAGCCATTACAAAATATTTTTTACGGCACAAAATTGTCATCATTTTTTTATCCATTTCCTTTGTGCGATATTTAAGCCCGGATATCAGTACTTTTCGGAATTCGAACCCACATGTCATTTACTTTGTGACACGAACTTACAGTCTTGCGCTGAATGTACATCAGCGTTAATCCGTTGAACCAGACATCCGCAAGGGGACAGAGATAATGCAAATAAACATCTTTGGGCCCACATATCGTATTGCCCCCCCCCCCATAAAATGATTGAATGATTTTTTTATTTATTCGTGTTGTCTATAAGAATGATACTATAAAGATCTTTAGCATTAAAAACATTTCGACAATTTGCGTTCATAAAGTTCTATCATGATTATTAACGGAACCAGAAAACGCGACAGTGTTGTTAAAACTTTGATATAAATGACTATAAAAGAGAACTTGAAGTGTCTCAAAATTCGCGAAATACAGGGGAAAGAGTTTCTTTTAAAATTAGATAATGGGTGTCATATTACTGGGGAATACTGGGAACGACCCGTTCTTCAAGTGCCTGAGCACTGCGGGTCCCAACTTTTCGTTGGCTTTGATCTATAGACATTCGGTAGGAGTCCTTGGATGAGTGATCAGCCCGTCGCAGGACCTCTACCCATACACAGGACACCACAACATAGAAAAACGCGGACAAACATCCATGGCTTGAGTGGGATTCGAACCCAAGGTCCCTGCGACCGAGCGGCACAAGGCCCACGCCTCAGACCGCGTGATATTATGGTAATTAAATAACATAATGATAAAACGAATATAATAAACCAGTAATCAAAGCAGGGCAAATTAAAACGGAAATACTGCATCACTTGAAAACTTGATTTGAACCCCACTCGAGACTGTAAGATCAACTCTCATGGGGTCAACGCCGTGCTGTACCAATATTTGGTATTTTTGATCAGTAGATATTGCAGGGGCAGAAAGATGCAACACGATGTCTTTCAGAGTAGAATAGCCACTTGATGTCAATCTCCCCTTTTTTAAAAGTCACTAGACAACTTTTAGAAGTCGTCATTCTTCGTAAAATCTGAATCTGCGTTTCCACTGTTTAGTAAATCTGGCCAATTGGGCGGATCATATTTGTCGATTTTGGCAGCAGAATTCTTTGTCCCGTTTTCTCAGCATCAGCACAATCCAACATTTCAACATTTTCGTCTGTAGCCGTAACACTTTTCCCTATCATCGTTTCAATCTTTAGTTTACTTTCCTGTCATTTCTGTTCTCCTGAAATGTACTTTCACTGTCTGTCTGTGTTCTGGACAGTCATGGTTGTGGCATTCTCACGCATTTATCGAAAACAAAAACAATCTCTTACATTTCACAGCTTTCCAATTCAGCGCGTTTATACAGTTCTGTCTGAAATAAATCAACACATACAGTTTCAAGGCAAATGCCATACATTCTTAAACACATTATCATATTATATTGTGTTTTCGCGTATTGTTTATTAAAACCAGTGTCGCCATGGTTACTGTTACAACAACTAATAAAAATCAAGTTTCAAACTAAATTTAAATTAATTTGCGTGATCGGAAAATAAAATAATTTAACTGAAAACTTCGTGAAGCTGGCCACTCTTCTGTATATGGTGATAGTTATTCCTCCATCTTGTCTTTATGGCGAACCAGAGACAAATTTATCACTTCCCGCTTCGTTACACGTACCTGTGTTTTGTTTTCACAGCTCCAGTTACTTCCCAAATAATGGTATTCTGCTTTATCATCTCATCTCAGACTGTATTTTCAACTTTATGACGGCCAGTCCATGAGGAATTTGTCTGGGGTTAGAGTGGCATTTGGGAAACAGTACTTAAGATTTTAGGAGCCAGTCAGTATTTTACTAATGTAGAACCCCCGGGCCAACTCTTTACCACAACTTCGTTCGTCCCCTAACTATGGCTTCACCTCAGTTCCTGCACTTGGCTGGGCTCAGGGGTATGAGTTAGGCACTTTATTGTCAGCAGAGAAAGGGTCCTCACAGGAATCACAGTGGGGTGCCCCCAACAATAATACGGGGGGCTGAAAGGATTTGCCGCTTCAGATCGTTTCCGGGCCTCTTCGTATGAATATAGTTGTTATCGTCATATTTATCAACGAACATGAAAGCGATCGAACTTTTTGGCAGAACAGTAATGTGTTCGGAATGTTGAGTTTTGAATAAGATAAGCAAAATTTTAATCTAAAGATCTTAAGGTAAGAATTCATTATTAAAAGACGTAAGCATAGATATCAGAATAATATTAAATAGACTCTAAAGAAATATTATAAGAGGGTGTGGATTAAATTCGTGTGGTACAAGATAGGGCCCAGATGCGGGCTTTTGTGAACACTGCAGTGAATATTCACTTTCCGTAAAATCATGAGTATCTGTCGTCTCCAGCAGGACTGTTCTCAGTGGAACTAAACAGGGCCCTTTTCAAATCTCTGGTTGAATACCAGTAATACTGGGATACTGGGAACGACCCGTTCTTCAAGTGCCTTAGCACTGCAGGTCCCAACTTTTCGTTGGCTTGATCTATAGACATTCAGTAGGACTCCTTGGACGAGATACCAGTAATACTCAGGCTTTTTCTGGTACATTCTGGACAATGCCGCAATGGTACTTGAGAATAGACCTCGGCCAGATCATTAGATAGGCCTGCTTTTCAATTGGTAGTTTATAACATCTTGTCAATCACTCTGACTCATTATTCTGAATGTGCTTTGTACCTAGTAATGATGGTTTAAAACCCTTCGAATCAACGAACAGACAAACAAGAGACTATGTCGATATTAAACCACTTGGGAAACATGTTTAACGTCATTATGCCCACACATTCTGAAATACTGCTGCTCAGATCGGCTGTCTAAGCCAATCAGATCAATGAGTAGGAAATAATAAACCTATAGCCATAAACCACGATCACGAATGGTGGTCACTGAACGAACAGATTCAATAGATAACTTGTTTATTGCCCTTGTATTAGAATTGGGACTTCAAGAACATATTTTGTTATACTTTTTCTGGGTTTATTATATTTTATATTTATTTAGTGTTCTGTCTGACGACAGGTCCATATGAACAGGATCCTTCCATCCTTTTCTCGGACTGGGACCTGTTCATATACGTTCTTGGCAGATGATCCAGAAGTGGTTTGCCATTGCCGTCTTCTGTGTGTGAATGGAGTAATTGTTGGGATGCCACGGAGGAAAACTCCGTGTTGCCTAGACCACGGCCTTGCCCAACACAAGTTATAAATTCGGGCACCGCCGGGAATCGAACCCGAGACCCCAGGATTACAAGGCCAGCGCTCTAACCGCTAGACCACCGTGGCTGGGTATCATATTTAAATGTGGACAAAACATCTTATTGTCAGCAGCCAAAAACCTTAAAATTTGAAGCAGATCGTAAGCATAGGTATTACTCGGTAATATTCCCGAATGTAAAAAAGACAGCTGGAGAGTTCTTGATCCCTCACTGGTGACTGTGTCCTTTGTAAGCACGCGATGGGCGGATTTTTCTTTAAGAGTTCGAGTACAGAACCGGTAGATGTGCTGGGAGGATGCGCACAATTCCACACCGTGATTTTACGCCCGTGTTTCTTGCGGGAGTGGCACGTCTTGCACTCTGGTTATCTCGTCAGACTGCATCACGGAATTACCCGTGGCAAGAAGCTGATCTTTAGATACCGTCTCATTGAAATATCTAGTAAATAATGAATGGAAACACTCCTATTTTATTAAGTCCCAGAATGTTAACATTTTTTTTATATTATTTTGAAGAAAACCTCCTCTCTGCAAATTTTGTCCCTGGCTGGTATACTTCATATTCCTAAATCTGTGACATGTCTACTCGGTGCTGAACATTCGTTCTTTGCATATTTCATATATTACGTTCGTTGGGAAGCATATTTATATTTTTTATTTTATTTAGTGTTCTGTCTGACGACAGGTCCATATGAACAGGATCCTTCCCTCCTTTTCTCGGACTGGGACCTGTTCATATACGTTCTTGGCAGATGACCCAGAAGTGGTTTGCCATTGCCTTCTTCTGTGTGTGAATGGAGTAATTGTTGGGATGCCACGGAGGAAAACTCCGTGTTGCCTAGACCACGGCCTTACCCAACACAAGTTATAAATTCGGGCACCGCCGGGAATCGAACCCGAGAGACCCCAGGATTACAAGGCCAGCGTTCTAACCGCTAGACCACCGTGGCTGTGGGAAGCATATATCCCATTTTAATAGCCCTGTTACACTTAATCGACTCTTAAATAAATAATTTTATTTATAAATATTTAAACGAATAGCCACAATTTTAGAAGTTTTATTAAGTCGTGTCGACACATGATTCCAGACTTTTTTGTATTTATTTTTTAAGATGCGGAATTCGCTTCTTATAATTAAGATTATTGAACCACGTGACTGATGCTCCATAAATTTAAAAAAACAACTCCATTATCACGTAACACACTGATCAGTCTATCAATACGAACATTAGTACGGAACATCATGGCTTTTGGGGTTTACAGTCACGTATTTACTGACAATAGTGAGAATGAATTGGCATTTTCTCCTTCATACTCTGTTTTTACGAAAGTGGATCAGTACAACACGAGAAAACTAAAGTCGCGAGAGAAATTTTTTTTTCCAGTTATTTGAAGACGTGCTAAATTATTGGGAAAATAGTTTGGAAAATCCTGAGAGCAAAACATCGCCCCATTATGAGGTTAAACACATATCTGAAGAAAAAAGTCCGTAAGAACATGAAATAAGGAGCGGAAGAAGATAAAGTAAGGAACACATTATGAGATGACAGCGGTAATAAAAAATGGCTGGTTAGTTAGGTCTAGAAAAAAACATTTCATATTCTTGTGGAATGCGTATCCAGATGGGAGGGGCCGAATAATATAGAGAAAAATAAAGACAATAGAGATTAACGGTACATACGTGTTTATTTTATTCTGTTATCCAGTGAATACATTGGAATAAAGACGAACTGTGATATTATAATAGTTTGTTTCAAGAACTTCCGGGATAACACGCCCATCTCGATATTTCTAAACATATTTCACGCCTTAGCAGAGATTTTACATGTTAATTACAGCTTCTAATGGTAATGTCAAGCAACTAATTTCATCAAATCTAAAACTTCTTGACGATGGTGAAGAGTCAATTGAATAAAAAAATTTCTTGGATATTATCCATCGTCTAGTATAAATATAAAACGTAAAACGACGTTTCGGAGATGGGACTCTATCTCCGTCTTCGGAGATAGGGATTAGCTCTATCTAGTGGGCCCAACTGTGTAGGAACCTGAAGACGGAGATAGAGTCCCATCTCCGAAACGTCGTTTTACGTTTTATATTTACTAGACGATAGATAATATCCAAGGAAAATTTTATTCAACTAATTTCATAATTCACAATTGTTCACTGCTTTGACATACAAGTATTACCTCCATTGTAACTTAAGTGCAACGAATTTTTAATCAAGGACGATACAGCACGCAGAATTTTAATTATTTCCTTCTCCTCACTTGGTCTGTGGCTTAAGTCTCGTCTAGAATATCGATGTTAATGTACACTCTTGAACATCACAAAAAAAATCGTGGTCTCAAACTGCTTTTAATCAACACGGCCCGCAAAGCTCAAACTTCTAATTTAGGTAAAAGCAACTTAGGTGAAAATTTATTTTAGCAGGTGTCTTATAATTATGCAGTAAACCGGTTCGTCCCGAGAAAAGTCTTGGTCACACACAAGCACATTTACGACACCTACAATACATAAAATAATCGATTGTGACGAATAGCGAGGGCCAAGACACTCCTAATGGTGACGTAAGATTATGCTCGTCCTTGACGATATATCCGCTCTCCATTTCTGAGTGGGAAAAAGAAATCGCAGTCAGAAATTCAAGATCGTGTAATTTAACTGCCTCAACACTGCTGTGTTTTGTGTGAGATCTATCCCGACAGAGAGTCTATTCAATTTGATTACCTCGACGCGTACATGAAATGTTTTGAAGCAGTTAACAAACATTTTGACAGTTTTTAAATCTGCTTTTGGCTCCTCGCACTGTGTGACGTTTCAGAGTCTTCAACTCTGATGATAGAGGCAGTATGATCATCTAAAACGATAGTAACAAGGCAATTTATACATGACTCGATCACCCATTAAGGTGTCTACGTCTCTTCCTTCTACAACAAATCTGAAGATAGTAAAATTGTCAAAGAAGAATAATCGAGAATCTTATCTTACGTTAGAAGGCCTATAGTCATTGGTGACACCGCGAATTTAATGCTAAAGGTTTGTGGGATTTTTACGGATATTGAATTAATTGTTTACAAGTGATAGAACCAAGAAAGTTTTGGTAAAATCTGTTGTCTTTTCCAAGAATGTTAATTGATACGTCAGGCATCTTCTTGCATTTGGTTAGTATCAGATTCGGTTTTCTGGATACAATCTATTCTTATGCATGTAGCTAAGGAAGTAAATGAATGCATTTTTGTTACTGTACCAATATTATGTTGGATTTAATCGGCTGATTAAAATACGATCTTTATTTGGAACTGACTGTTTATGTTCTGATGTTTCATACGGTCCTGTAAAATATTAGTAACATTTAAATTATGTTTAACTACGAAGATAGGGTAACTTAGAATGGGAAGATTGTTATAAATTATGAAATGTAAGTTACCAATTTATTTTCAGTCACGATGCCAACAATTTCAAAAGGGGTGTTAAGTAAACCCACTAAATCTAACACTAACGATAACTACCTTCCGATCCGAGATAGGAACCACGGCCAATTCGTCTGCAGCTTTCTGGGTAATTTTATTTTTCCTTGACAAATATAATATTAATAACAGTTATTTAACAAGAGACCAGTCATACAACAAACCAGCCCAGCAACTCCACCTACCGTTGTGTAGGGAGTTATGCAAATGACAAGGAGACAGACATATTGTCGTCAGTAAATCAGATGTGTTTGCAGCGCTGCGGTGGTTAGGTTAACATACTAAAAGTACCTCGAGGACACTGCTTGTAGTTCATATGAGTGTATAACAACTGTAAATGAGTAGTCCTAATTATTACTGACTCGAGATTTTGATCATAGAAGTTCATACGATAACCTAAAATTTTTGAACAATACAACCTCTGAACAATAAATTACGAATGCAAGCTAGATTTGACGAAATAATCAAATTATCAAATGCTGTTATGTTAACAGACAGACTTTTGTCTAGCCTGGAAATGGACATGGAACGTTCCCCAGCCACCCACGTCACAGACAGAGCTATAACCCAGAGACTGCAATGCACTGTCCCATGCAGACGTATAGATGCGCGGTCATGAAGTTCCTCCTAGCCTTTAAGTCTTCGCCCTTGGAAGAGTGGGCGACTTCGCTCTCAGACCTCTCAGCTGTCGTGAAAGATGCCCCGATACAGCAGGATGGGTGGTCCTCAGGTGATGGGAAAAACCCTATATGAGTATCGAAACATGATCAGTTCTACTTAGCAATTGGTCTGTCCCGTTTCTCCTCTGTTGCAAAACTAAGTCTCCATGGAGCACAGTCTTCAGAATGTAAAATTCGCTTAACTACTCAAGAAATTATAGGCTCTTTATAGAACAAAATTGTTCATTACCGTGTTTACAAGAGCCCGCCATAAATTATGTGATTTGAAATATTTTGTTCTGTGTACAATTGTTTGTAAGCTATAAATTAACGGGAAATGTAATTGTAGATCTGTTATTGGCTAAATATGACCTAACGCGGAAGATTTTAAACTTAATAATATTTCCTGTTTCGTTTAAATTTGAAAAAAAAATTACAGTCTCTACATCGAATTTCTGTTGGAGACTCGTCTGGCAAGGTGTAATGTCAGAAGTTTCAGATTCGCTTGAGAAGTCAAGTTGAATGAAATATTCGTCACAGTTCGTTTTACGTCGTGTTAAAGACCCGAGTTGAATGTCCATCCTCCCTGGACGTGGTCATGTCGATCCTTGACGAAAACTAAACTCAACTGCATCATGGATCAGAGGCCTTATCGAGAAGCTTAACAATAGATAATTTGGTCAAAAATTCCCCGTCTTTGCTTACCTCTTATAATAATCCGTGGCGTAACAGCTCCAGAGAGCCAAAGCCGACTATCTTGACTGCTGGCCTCACGTTCACATGCCTAAGCAGAGGTGAACGATCATCTAACCAGATATAGGGTGACTTGTGGTCAGAACGACGAACCCCCAGCCATTGCTAGCTTTCCTGACCGGATTACGCTACCCATCATAGCTCCCCAATTTCCTCACGATGCTGGGTTGTCACCGGTCCCATACACCGGTCGAAAGCTCATGAGAAAATTTCTTTTCCCCCGAGATTCGAACCAGCGCGCATTCCGTATCACCGGTCCGAAACATGATGAATCAAAGATATAACCTGCAGTGGGTATATAGAAATAAAGTATAATGTTTTTGATCAGTAAAATTTGGTGTGGGAAATTTTAATTAACTTAGAATTCCAATACACATTTATAAATTATTATTATTATTATTTAGTGTTCTGTCTGACGACAGGTCCATATGAACAGAACCTTCCATCCTTTTCTCGGACTGGGACATGTTCATATACGTTCTTGGCAGATGATCCAGAAGTGGTTTGCCATTGCCTTCTTCTGTGTGTGAATGGAGTAATTGTTGGGATGCCACGGAGGAAAAATCCGTGTTGCCTAGACCACGGCCTTGCCCAACACAAGTTATAAATTCGGGCACCGCCGGGAATCGAACCCGAGACCCCAGGATTACAAGGCCAGCGTTCTAACCGCTAGACCACGGTGGCAGGATTTATAAATATGTCATCTTAATTATTATCAGATATACGTTTACTTCTGGGGGACAGACAAAAAACTTTTGTTCGTTAGCTTGGTGTATCTCGATTTGAGGGGGGGAAACCAAAATTCTAATACACAATAAATATATAAATATACTTCCTTTCTTCCTACATCCTGTAGTTCTTTTTGTAACCACCTTAACTGTCGTAGCACTAAATTTAAAGGTGCTGTAACCAAATTAGTAACGCATGAATAAGAAATCCGATTTCAACAGATGTAAGAATGACGTGACGGAAAGTGAAGTCGGTTTAGCCCTGTTGAATCATCGTCGTGCAGAGAGTGAGTGAGTAAGCGTGTCGTGATTTGAGGTGTGATTGTCACAGTGCATAGAGGAACACCTTATTTTGCCCAGGCCGCGTTTGTATCCTATCTTATATTCACGACCGGGTCACGTCCAAACGCGTCACGTTTTTAAACTCACTGTCGTAATGTAGGGTATACATGCTTTGCAATCGCACTCTCATTAATTTAGTCTGTACTAGCCGATGATTTGGTGACTTGTTCAAATTTGAATGAAAGACAACTAACATGACTTTGTATACAGACTCGCTGAACATCTGCATTTTATAACAAAAGTGAGGTTCCAAATGATAGAATCATTTTGTTTGTATGTTACAACGAATTCTATGTGGAATTATGGTGAATGAACTCGTAATCAAATATTTGCATAGATTTTTAACAGCGTTACAGAAACATAACTGTTTTTAACACTACTCGTAGTATGTAACCGGTTTTATATTAATCAGTTGATCGAAATACAAACACAAAAATGGGAACCGGTCACCTCAGTACATAAAACATCTATGTTTTTTACTATTATAAATTTCGATACAACATTAGTGAAAAATTTATGTAATATTAAATACGAGGTGCGATCGAAAGGTTTCAAGACTGCGCGTATAAAAACCCGTACACTTATCTCAGGTATTAAATTCATCCATCACCCTCGAAGTAGTTCCCCTGGGAGTGAACACAACGATCCAAGCGCCGCTGCCAAGCCTGGAAGCATCCCTGGAAATCTTTCTTTGTCAGCCTGTCAAGCACCATCTGCGATTCTGCCTGAATCTCTTCTATCGTCTCAAATCTCCTTCCCTTTAGCTGAATTTTCATCTTTGGGAAGAGGAAGAAGTCACACGGAGCTTAGAAAGGAAGTTGGGGTCGGTTCTTGCAAGATCTTTTTGCTCCTGACAAACGAGAAGTCGATTCTGCTTCTGGTCCTCAGACAGGAGCCTTGGCGTCGCATGTGGAGTTCTTCCTTTAGAATCAGCTGACAGGTCCCATAGCCTATCCCAACAATGTCGCACAAGTCGTTGATGGTACGACGTCGATCTTCGTGAATGGCCTGCCGAATCTTCGTAACATTTTCGGGCGTTGTGCTCGAAGATGGTCGTCCAGAACGCTCGTCATCATCGACAGAGGTTCGGCCATTTTTAAAACGTGAATGCCACACAAAAGTTTGCGGACTCCCCAAATGCTTGGTTTAGCATTTCATAGGTTTCCGTAGCCGTTTTGGCGAGTCTTTGGCAAAATTTGATGCACACGCCATTCCGAAATCGCAGGAGGGTCGGTGTAATGCACTACCAAAACGCCCGTAACTAAGAAACAAATGCTAATTCGATGATGCCGGCTGGCACACTGATTCACTATGAATGTAGGCCGCATCCCCTAAAGGCAGAAGCTCGTACTACATCCGGTTCGCCCTCTATTGACACAGTCTTGAAACTTTCCGATCGCACCTCGTATGTATTACGCCTGTTAGTTTACAAGCGATTAGTCGAAAAGATTTTCGATGGAGATTCAAATGCAGTTGATGTCATTGGTCCCAAAAGGGTAAAAATCTATTTCTGTCACATTCTTCAGTCTGCATATAATTATATTTTTACAGACTGATTGCTGGACCTGTTAAAGAAAGGAGTGAAATTTCTTCAGCAGTTTCTTGTGTTTGTTCGCAGCTGACGCCCGTGGGAACCACCATCTTCCAGGGCGTTCACGCAGAGGATGTTGATGCAGGCGTGAACGGACTGGTGGAGTACTTTATTGTGCCTGGTGACGGCAAAGGGCTGGGCACTGATGATGGCGTGGGACGAAACCGGATCAACGTTGCAGACGGCGTCGGATACTTCTCGATCAATCTGCCACACCAGGGTCAGGTGACCGTCAACAGGAGTCTTGATTTCGAGCGAACACAGCGCTACTTGGTCACCATCGTAGCCTCGGTAAGAATTACTTCTTCACACAAATATGTCGGTACTGCTAAGAATCAACACGACACAAGAACCTGAAGGTTCATCACCACCAATCCATAACATGTCACCAAACGTCGCAGGATAGTGGTTAGCACTCTTACTTCGTATTCGGTAGAACCCTAGTTCAAATGTTTACCCGGTGATGTTTGTCGTGGTTTTCCTCAGTATCAGCATCAAATGCCGCGTTAATTGGTACTTTAAATTACGCCACGAACGTCTATTTCCACACACTTTCCAATTTAGTATTTATTAATCACCCTATGCCCCGAAAATTTTCTGTAATAACCCGCGCTACTGACAACGTCGTTAAATAAACCACAACCCGCCATTGTTTTAGATTCTGAATCAGTTTTACGTGCCACTGATGCCGATAATCTGTCGAGATCTCTTGGACGTCACATTACTGTAAATTACGTTTCGTAAAAATTTATTAAAATATCTGTTGTCATCCATATCATATGTTCATGAGTGAAGGTGGTTCTAATTTTGTCTGGTGATGCAAATGAAGTCTACTGTTGGGATGTGCTTTATCACTTGTCAAAGATATTTTTTTACGGTTTTATCGTTGCTTCGGTGTGTTGCGGGAAGCAGCACTACACCCTTTCCTTTCGACTATCACCGGTGCGTTTGCTGTTGCGACGCCGATCAGCAAAATCTGAAAATTTGGGGTGGGGGTGGGGGGAGTGTTGACTGCAAGGGAAATGTGTACAGGCAACTCTCGGTTTACGAACCATTTCCGTTCCAAGACGTTGTTCGTTATACGTTTTTGTTCGTTATGTGTATCTCGCTTTGGATCCTTGACGGCATAAATTTTTAAAAATATTTTTTAAGTCACCAAATGCAGAACTACACTTGACCGTCTAAGATAACATAGGCAAAGAAAGTGATGATCTTATTATATTATAATAGGGGGAATCACCGATTTATTTCCCACGAGAAAACATTCTACGCGGCGTGGCATGCAAACCAAAGTTTTTATACCGGCTAGATTAGTTTTATTAACCAAGAACAATTCAGTATATAATTATAATATAATAATTTTTTATAATTATTATAATAAATAAATTTTTTAAAAGTTTATTTATTTAAATCTTACAATTATGTTCGCTATACGTTTGACACCTCGTTTTATAAGGAACTCTATCTATTGGCGACTTTAAGAACTTTTGAATGAATTGTGACGTTCGTTATAGCGAACGTTCGTAAAAATATTTTTTAAGTCACCAAATGCAGAACTACACTTGACCGTCTAAGATAACATAGGCAAAGAAAGTGATGATCTTATTATATTATAATAGGGGGAATCACCGATTTATTTCCCACGAGAAAAGATTCTACGCGGCGTGGCATGCAAACCAAAGTTTTTATACCGGCTAGATTAGTTTTATTAACCAAGAACAATTCAGTATATAATTATAATATAATAATTTTTTATAATTATTATAATAAATAAATTTTTTAAAAGTTTATTTATTTAAATCTTACAATTATGTTCGCTATACGTTTGACACCTCGTTTTATAAGGAACTCTATCTATTGGCGACTTTAAGAACTTTTGAATGAATTGTGACGTTCGTTATAGCGAACGTTCGTAAACCGAGAGTTGCCTGTATTAGCAAACAGCGCCATAGTGTTCCACTTCTTAGTACAACAAACCTTGACATGTTTCCCATGTTATGTTATCTGTAATACCCAGTTTTGTTATGATACCAAATATGTATTCTTCAAAACCCGGACACTTCTTTATTTATCTGTGTTACTGTTCATGTGTGACCAATCAGAGTGATTGACACAAGTAGTTATATAGACGATGTTCCACCAGACACCTCGTGGACAGACAGACTTTCGAGTGTGAAGGATTCATGTCACGCATCGAACACACTAACAAACTCACATGTCACAAATAATCAGGAAAAAAAACCCCGAGAATGTCCTTGGCCTGACGTCACGCCAGTAGGCCTCGGCGAAGTATGTGTATCGGCTCGACTGAAGCATAAACCCGCAATTAAACAACAAGTATTTGTACAGGTAAACACGTAGGTAAGTCACGTGACTTGTAATAGTCGGTACATACGTTGGTGATGGCTCAGCGAACCGAATTGGGGCTCAGTGGTTGGTGACAGGATACACGAATGACCAATTCCAAGTTCAACACTTTCATTAGCAGTGTTTTGCATTGCCTGTGCGCAAAATCAGGAGTAGGGGATCAGAACAGAGTAGTTCGGAAGACGTGTTTCATCTGTGAACTCGAGCATATGAGCAAATTGTGACGTGTGTGGACAAGTGTTTATTTTTCAAGGTGTTATTTCGAGGAATATGTGGTGATTATATGAGAGTTCGTACAGTGCAGTTACTAACCTCTAAATATGTACAATATTGGTCGCACATGTAATTTATAATACGTGAACAAAGACTTGGAAGTCGCCAAAGACTTCTGGTGTTTAGGAATCTCACACAAATTAAACACGAAAAACCCACCAGTTGTGAGATCTTATCTTAAATTGCTGAAGTGGCACTTCTCACGTGAAATGTGAGACGACTTATGTACGGTGCTGTACATAGAGAAGCAGACTGTAAGATGGAGACTCCGATTATGTATATGGTCATTCTTCTCAGCAACTTCTTCGGAGCAGTACCTATCTCAGCTGAGGGTGATGTAAGTTACAGTAAACAAGGACTAATTTTAACTGTCATCAGAAAAACTTTCCATTCCTCAACATAGTCAAGCGCCTTCTACAAACAATTTAAAATGATGCGCATATTAACAAATAATAGCTCACACAAAATCTGTATAATGCATGTAATACGTATTAAAAAAAACAAAATATATTTCAAAAATAGCTGCTGCACTGTAATTTCCTCGGTAATAAATTATCAGTCCTCCACAGAGATATGAACCCACATTAACCATTAAATAAGTGTTTCGTTTTACACGTGCATATAGAAATATTAATTCAGTTAAATTATTTATTTTAACGTGTAAGTTCACATTGCTTGGAGTCCAAAGAAAAGTATCATTTTATATAAAATAATGTAGCGACGAAACATTCTGTCTCCATTTTGTTCAACGGCCAACTTTCGTATGTAGTAGTAGGAAGCAGTCAACAGCAGTTAAAACTGGTGACTCATGTGGCATTAATATCGCTGAAGGTGATGTAAAATAGTAATTTCCTGCTAAGATACATGTAAATTCTCATAGCCCGAATGTTTTACCCAAGAACGTCATCACTGACGGCATATACTGGTACAGTGTGATCCAAAAGTTGCGCAACCCGAACCAAAAGTCGCAAAACCCGAGCCAAAAGTCGCAAAACCCGAACCAAAAGTCGCAAAACCCGAACCAAAAGTCGCAAAACCTGAGCCAAAAGTCGCAAAACCCGAGCCAAAAGTCGCAAAACCTGAGCCAAAAGTCGCAAAACCCGAACCAAAAGTCGCAAAACCCGAGCCAAAAGTCGCAAAACCCGAACCAAAAGTCGCAAAACCCGAACCAAAAGTCGCGCAGAAGAGCATGGAAAAGTAAGTATTGGCAACACTGTACTCAGACTTGATGGCCGTCCATATCGCTTCTTGTCACTTACGCTGCCTGTTTCACGAAAACGGTGAACAATTCGACATATTGCTGATTTATTCGGCACGCGCTATTTTGGAAAACTACGCACAAACGATTGTTGACATTCTGTGTACGAATTCGTAGTAAAATAATTTTCCACAATCAATACTCGCCTTGCTTGTGAAAAACTTATCTTATACTTTCGAATGCCATTACTCAACTAGTGAGACCTAGCAGATGTCTCAAGGTCATAATGCCTGCACAACAAACGGCCAACAGTACAGTGTTGCCAACACTTACTTTTCCATGCTCTTCTGCGCGACTTTTGGTTCGGGTTTTGTTACTTTTGGATCATCCTGTATATACCAAGTGTTTTATGCTTACAAAACTGTGTTTTCTCTTCCTTTTAAACGTGACGTGAGTAATCACGGTAGAAAACTATCTTGAGGCAGCTGGTACTCACCTTGAAATAACAATTATGTCTCTTCGAAACAGTTCGCTGTAGCACAACCCTAATGCAACCGATTATTCTGACCGACAAGATGCAGTTTACGATGTTCACTTCCCCTGATGATAAGATTACAAAGAAAGTGACACGAGGTCAGGTCAGGAAAATCGCACACATTTCGTATTGCCGTGGAACAATGAGTGGAAAGGAGGCGACAGATGAACGCAGAAAATAAGCTAACCTAACCTCATTTTTATTTAGACTTGTTTATAGTTTAATCAGAGACGCTGTTAATGTCACAGATGCTTCATACAGCGTTGAATGATGGGATTAATAATGAATTGGAAATGATGTGGAGTAACTGTGACCTGATTGACCGGTATTTACCTGGAGGGACTGAGGAAAATAACGAAGACTGTCAGGCGGCAAAATATGCAATCTCCGAGCCATGATTTAGCTCTGGCACTCCTCTCAGAATGCGAAATACTAACCACTCAGCCGCGACATTCTGTAGAACTTCGATAATTTTTTCCCTTCGCGATATATTGTTACAGAAATTGAAAAAAAATCGGGATGGGTATGGAATTGATGTAGTATTCATGGAGGACATGAGGAAGTTATATAATATTCTGGTCGGAAAATCTCAAGGGACAGACACGTCACAGGATAATATATAGGTCTAATATGTATTTATGGTTATAACGTGATTGCATAGATCTAGACCAGGCGTGTCAAAACTTCTGGCCCTCTCGAATGTTCTATGTGGCCCAATTATGTGCGATGTGAGGCTCCAATTGGCCCACTTTTAATAAATGTTAAGTTTCTTATGCGTGTCACCTGGTTGTATTTATTTCAGGGGAATAAAGTTTAAATATATTTCAGTAATTTGTTTGTGTGGTTGTGAGAGAATAGAAGATTTTTTTTAAGCTCAGAATTAAAGTGGAACTTTATTATTTTCCTCACCCATTCGATGGCCCCTGGAAATGTCACTTATTTTTAAATGACCCTAAGTTTGATAAGCCCGGTCTAAACGAGACTAATTTGTAATTTGAGTAATAAAGTAACATGTCACTTGTACGTCGACCTGTTTTACAACAATTTTAGGTTTCGAAGAAAGAGTTCACACGTGGTATTGTGCAACTATTTTACTTCATAGACGGAAAAAGTTCAAACTACGAATAAAAGGCAAAATACGATCAGAAGCGCTCGGGAGAAGAGCAAGCTACTTAGTTTTTAACACAATGAAACAAAACAACAACAACAAAAATCTTTATGTTTACACATCTCAATATTTTACAAAATTTGTTGATTAATTAATTGTGTGAATTATTATGAATACTATAATTAACTTTCGGGTTCTTTGAAAGGCAGGGAATTAATCTTGCCTTGCTGAGCGTGTTCCGTAGAATAGGACGGTTTAATTTCTTTTAATGAGTGGAGTAGAATGTTTGTTCAAGATTAAAGATAACGTATTTTACAAAATATTCTTAGGCGTGACACATTAATATCTCATTTGTCTCAGGGTGTCTAAGTAGCGTGAGAAACTTCCCATGTGTGAGGAGGTCAACATTCATCAAGGATTATAGAGCAACTGAATAATTAAGTTGTGTTCGATACTCAGGTAAAGGAAATTAATAAAACAAGAAACATTTTATTGTGGGTGGTATCGAACCGGTAGTATCCGGGATAACATTCTATAGGGTTGCCGCTGAAGTATTCTTTTGAAGTTTGTATTGTTCCGATTTTTTTTATATTTTTACAGTAAGCTATTGTTTTAAAGTCAGTAACAAACTATAGCATTTCTTGTTACGTAAATCCTAGCCTAAACGTATAGTAATATATATTTCACAGTATGTCTCTACCTTGCAGAATTTGAGGTTCTCACGGCGGTGAGTCTGAAGATGGTTGTCTTCTGGGTTGTAGCGCCGTGTAGAAGTTGACCAAAGTTTCAGTATCACTCATCGTCCTGATGATGGAGGCAGGAGGGACTTCTGAAACGTTTGTAAACTTCTACCAGACTACACGACGCTACAACTCAGAAAACAGCCACTCATCGCCCTGTCGCCCTGCTGATAGAGACAACAGGGCCTCTGAAACGTTGGTAAAAATCTAGTGGACTACTGGGCGCTACAACGCAGAAGACAGCCAGCCATATTGTTTTTCTGATTTTACACCAGCTATGGCCTTGCAATGAACACTGCCAGAACCTAGACTTGAACAAGTTATGACTGTTTCTTATAAATAAAACGTTTGTTTTCGAAATAACTAGTCCCGGTACACTACGGAATTTGAAGGTTATTTGCTAGCCTTGTGAAAAGTTTCAACTTTCAAGAAACAAGCCTAACCTAAAACATGTCTCTGTTTTCAAACATATTCTGCAATTTCATTGCATTCGCCACGATTTGTTATCATTTTCCTGTTGACAGATTTTTGTATCTAGTGTCTGCTTACATTTCGTTTGTTTCCTCGGAAGACACGAAGACACAGATTACTGTTAATGAATATGAGATTTGAGGTTTTCACAGCTGCGAGAATTTGGATTATAATCTTGTGGATATGTCGTCGTGTAGTTTTGTAGGCGATTACAAAGGTTTTAGAAGATCTTACCGCCTGCATGTAATATTTAAAGCATCAGCCCAGGATGATGGATGAGCCGGCGTAGCTCATTCAGTATAGTGACTGGCTACGGGCTGGACGACCGGGGGGCCGAGGATTTTTTTTTTCCTCTAGCCTCTGCGTCCAGACCGGCTCTGGGGCCCACCCAGCCTCCTCTACAATGGGTATCGGGGTCCTTTCCTGGAGGTAAAGCCGGCCGGGGCGTGATGCTGACCACTCACCCCCATCTAGTGCCGAGGTCAAGGAAGAGAGGAGCTATACCTCCACTCCCCCCAAGCGCCTACATGGCGTATAGTGGGACAAACTTTACTTTACTTTTACCGTTGATGATCGAGGGGAAAACCAGGCTCCGAAACGTTGGTAGCTTACTCCATGTTCACGCAGTGATCACCTGAGAAGACGTAATTGCTCTCACCTTCAACTTGTTTACATTAATCAATACTACAAACTTTTCACTTTCGGCACGTAGTTCTGTTTTGAAATACGGGCCCAATGGCCCATAACTTGTTTACAATTCTCTGTGGCCTAACTGTTATAGCAGTAACTTACGTCGCTTAAATAATTTTGACTGACTGAATTAACCTATTGGTGTCTGAAATGTACCAAGAGTTTTAGAAGAAGTGCCCAAATTTTTTCCAAGAAACCATTTAGGGATAACAGATATTAAACAAACTGACTATCAAATATGGTAATAGTATTTAGAGAATATTTTAAATTTTGAGGCTCCTCATGCATTCGTTAGCCTTCCGAAAACAGCATATTAGCTCTCTCTCTTAGGTCCAAATATTCTCCTCAGACAACCACAATCTATGCTTTTCCACCCACCATAATTTAACACTTACGCGTGTAACGTGCAAATGTAAATAATAAGGTCGTTGGCTCCTACTTTGGTTTCGGAAGTGCTTGGGTTCGATTCTGGACCTGAATACTAGAATCCTAACCTATCTTCTTCGAGGTGTTTATAAGCACCCCTTATATTGGCATGGAAACTATAGCTATGTATGCCGCCATCCTATTGGTTGGTTGTGCTCGGTTTAATAATGGCTGAAAAGCTCCCTGCTTTATGGCGACAAAGACGACGCAGAATTAAAGGGCCTATGTATTTAATATAAACAAGACTGAAATGTAACCACTTGAAACTGCCATTGCTGTACCGAGAACGATGAACCAATAGGATGGCGGTATTGAACCTCAGGTTCCATGCCAGTGTATTAAAGGCTTAAATGAGTGGGTTGGAGGGGTGGTGGGATTTGTCAATTGAAATAATGGCCCACCCAACCTCTTGTCTAATGGATACCTGTGTCCTTTCCCGGGAAGGAAAGTGCGGCCGTGGCGTGACGCTGACCACTCACCCCAATATAGTGCCGAGGTTAAGAATGAGTAGGAGCTATATACTAACTTCCTCTCCCGCCCCCCAAGCGCCAGCATGTCGGACAGCGGACAGCTTTACTTCAGATGGTTTTCTACTGAGATTTCTCTACTTTAACATGGCCGCTTCCTTAATCTCATTCACAACCACTCTGCCATCTGGTGCTCTGCAGGAACAGTGTTGAAGAAACGAACAATTGGAGGGAACAGACGATACAAACTTTGAAAATGATATTAATATACAGCGTAACACAGGAAGTGACACGAAGTGTTATCAAAGGAAGGACGATGGAGATAGGCAGAAAATTTAGATGGAGATGAAAAATGCATAATAGAGTCTAGTTGAAAAACTTGGCAGAAAGACTCAAATTAAAACGCCTAGAAGTGGATGGGAAGATAACCTTAAAATGAAATTTGTTACTTTGGACAGGTTTCAACCGGCTCAGTGGCAGACTGCTATAAACAGGTACTGAGTCTTTGGGATCCACAAAGCATAGGGGGTTTCTTCATTGTTTGAGTATATGGAGAGAAACATTCTTTAACCTTTCATTGCCAACCTTCATATATACTGTACTGACTTCAGTTTCATCACATATCATCGACTTCTACACGTGGTATAGACCCAGTATATGGGATTTAAATCTCCTATTTTCATAGGGTAGAACATCATTTGAATGCCTGCCATCGCTAAAGGGCTAAGGTATCAATAATTGAAATGCATGTTCTTAATTTCTGTTGACCAGGATCGTGCCAGGAATGTGTCAGAACGATTCTCAACAACCACCACATTAACAGTGAACGTCCGTGATGATGATGATCAAAACCCATCTTTCATATACCAAGGATGCATGTACCATGAAGGATCTTGCATCAATCCAGAATATTCAACATCGGTAAGTTCAAAGAAGAAATGTCAGCCATTGTCCCAACCTTCATTGAATATGACATTTTTATCAGTTTCCATCTTTCCCATTAGTAATTTGTTAAATGTATAATCATTTTTGCAATATTTGTTTAATTTACAATAGAATATTTTGTAATAAATTTCAAATGTCTGCAGAGAAGCTTTGATGAAGAAAAGTTTAATGAGACTTAAAATGTATTAAATAAATGTTCGCAGGTATCAAGTGGAAAACTGGCTGGAATTCTCAATATTTCACCAGAGAAGATTCAAGCAATTGATATGGACTCCATAAATGCACCAATCAAGTACAGCTTTTTGAGTGGCACACCATCCTCATACAAAGATTATTTCGAGATTGACGAACAGACAGGAGCGGTCCGGCAGATAAGAGCAGTTGATACAAGCATCACAAAGAAGTTTGAAATAATTGTGAAGGTAGGAATGTAATGTACGGTCAGTCTCCATTCGTATGAATTGTCAAGTTCCTGGAGAGAGTTTATAAAGCAAAATTTCACAAAGAAAGTCACAATTTCCCATATGTGCAATGTTGTAATTGGGGGTTACATTTCCGAATAAAAAGAAAGTTTGAGACTAAATATAAAGCAACAGAAATATATCAGATAAAATGCACGCTACACAAAATACAGCAGAATCTTTCACAAAGCACAAAATAAGGGGAACTGACCTTTAGTCTGAAGATTTCTGTCCTCTGGGTTGTTACGCCGTGTAGTCTGGTAGAAGTATACCGACGTTTCAGAAGTCCTTGCTGCCGCCATCATTGCCCTGATGTATACTTCTACCAGACTACGCAGCACAACAACAGTCCAGAAGACGGCAATCTTCAGACTCGCCGATGTGAAAACCTGAAATCCGACCTTTACTTTCCTTGGTCCGACTGATTGGGCGATGTTGCATCTTTCATTTGCATTTTTGGCTGAAAGAGTTCACATTCAGATGATAAACCAAATGGACGGCATGCGCTTCAGTATAAAAATTATATGAGTGAAATTTTGTAAAGTGCGTACTGCATGTATTTAATTCAGTTTCCTCGACTAAACCACAAAAATCTCTATTTTCATGTATGTTTCGTTTTATTAGTTCAGTTCAACAGACGATAGATAATTTCGTATTAATAATTTTGACTCTAATCACTGTCTTGTATGAAAAGTTGAAAGCATCGTGGCTTCAGAACCATTCTGGGCACGATAATGACACAGTTCAAAACTCAGATTTTTTTTTTCAGTAATGATTACATATTCAGAGATAGAATATACATGTTGTAGGATTTCATATACTATGCAGATTGTATAACCTTGAAATTTATATTAATTGCAAAATATTTATTTTATGCTTTTTTAGGCTGAAGAAGCAAGTGAGCAGAAAAGATCTGCAACAGCTAAATTGTTCGTCACTGTAAAACCTGTAGACAGCAACCCTCCTGTGATCAATGCATCAGCCACTGAAGGTTTTGCGGATGAGAATGCTCCAGTCGGAACAAAAGTCGTTGATAAGAATGGAAATCCAATCAGATTGACAGTCAGTGATGAAGACTTGGTAAGAATAAAAATATGCACTAATTTTCTGTGTGTGTCGATTAATATGTAAGTAAAAAGAAGTACCCCATTAATTTAAACAGTAAAAATAAAGACGCTTGTTAAGTTACTTCCTTGATAATTTTTTCTTCTTCATTTGCATTTGTCCCGCAGCTGCAGGTTCTGCATTTTTACCTCTCTTGGATCTTTATGATTGATCTATTTTTTGGACATTGGTAGAACTCCTTGCATGAGTGATCAGCCCTATCTGCAAGGCTTCTACCTATACAAACACAGAAATACGGGGACAAACATCCATGCTTTGAGTGGGACTCGAACCCACGGTCGCGGCGGCCAGTCGCACGAGGTCCATGCCTCAGACCACGTGGCCACTGCGCCCGCTACTTCCTTGATAATGATGTTGATAATTTAATTCTTGTCTTTACAGTCAAACTGATGTAAAATATTTTATGTTTACAGGGACCAGAAGATCCAAAGCCTTCCTATTCATTTGAAATGACAACTTCTTTCTTCACAATTGATAACGATGGTTACCTCGTAGTAAATGTAGAAAATCTTGACAGAGATCCGCCTAGTCCAGGGACATTCCGATTTCAGGTACTTACTGCGTAGTGCTTCAGCCGCCACTTGTTGAATCTGCTCGTGCACATTCGTGGGTGTGTGCACGTGTGTGGATGGTTGGTTGGCTGTGACTGTGAATGAGAAAGAGAAGTTTTGTAGATGTAATGGATTAACAAATGTGAAAAGCTCCCTTACAGCTCCAAATTTTATGCACATGCACATACACTTGTCATTGTGTTAGATGTAGATTATGAGTTACTAAAAATTAAATTTAAAAAAGTTGTGTTCATTTACTGCAATTTGAGACCATTGTCGTGATAAAATTAAATAAATCAAATTTGTAGATATATAAATTGAATTCTTAATTACTTCCTCTTGTATGCAGAGGGTGCTAAAAATAATAAATTATTAAGTATGTTTATAGCAACATAGTTATGTATGCATTGTCCACTAATATGAATTGCTTTTTCAAGAAATTTGCCTGGCTTAATCTAAAAATTTACTTTGGTGCCAAGTTTGTAATTTTATACTATAACTGCTATTACCTACATAAAGTCTACGTTCTTAGACTTGATGGTAAGAATGAAATCACTTTTCTGCCTAGAACTGACAATTAAAGTTTTTTAGTTACCCTAAATGTCACATTGCATTTATCTGTGAAGAGTGACTGTAATCGGCTCTTAACCATACATTAATTAAGATTGTTGAATTCTGTTCTATGTTAGCAGATGGTAGAACGTATTTCTAATATTCCTTCATTATACTTTCATAAGTATTTATTTTTTATCAGATTGTTGCCAGAGAAAAGACAGGAAATGCTGCTAGCGCTCCACTCTCTATGTCCGTCTCCCTCAACGATGTGAATGACAATGCACCAAAATTACCCATGATACCACCTCTAACAGTACAAGCAGGAGAAACCAAGCAGCCTGTGATTAAGGTAAGCAGTCACAAATGCTTAAATTAATTTTATTTTAATTTTGATAAGTCTTGGTCTGAGTCTCATATATGAGACAATGGCGGGCCCTTGCCTCCATGAACTTGTTCACCGAAGACAGAAATCTGTTACTTGTTATAATTTTTACAAGCTTATAAATTCCTCATTCTGGTTATAAGAAATATTTCATTGGTAGTTGGAATATTTTATCTTCTATGAATTGAAATATAACAAATGTTTTCTTTTGTTCGTTTGCGGTAGTACACCGAAAATAATGCAATCGAAGTCTTACCAGACTAACTGTTATAGGCAAGTTGTGTAGAAATTAAATTTTATTTCTATGTTCGCTAAAACAGAATTTTATGGCTCTTGAGATTTTCACTGTAGTGAATACAGTCCACAGATCAGGAGAAAATCCCTGCTAGGAATTCGATATACGTGCATGCGCAAGATTTCGCGGTGAGTGACGACCGATCCTAAAAGCATTCGTTCCACAACCACTGAACGAACAACAGACGACAGGCTTTCACGTGTTCTAATGGGTACAGCTTTAAGATTACCTCACAGAGGCACAGCGATTTAATCTAGAATATTATCGCAACACCCACAGAACACATTACAAGTGCACTCACTACACGCTACTCTTAACTGCTTGATGTTTTTAGTCTGTGTGTAGTAGCATAACTCTCTGACGTATCACACTTCCCACCAATAGCAGCCCTCTAGTCCAGCTGATAGTAAACATTCCCCCCGCACTGCACCAGAAACGACTTCCCCCAGCAGGGCTTTTCTCGTCATCTGTGGACAGTATCTTGGTGGTGGTTATGACATTATCACCCAAACCATGACAATCAACATAAAATGGAAGTGGTATGGAATAGAGGCCATAAACGTGCCTTCAGATTGAATATATATAGTATTAATGTGTTTATTTTCTAGATGGACGCCACTGATGCTGACTTAGGTGAAAATGCTGAGATTACATACAGTATTTACCATGTTTCAAACAATGGAAGACAGAAATTTAAAATAGATCCCAAAACTGGTGTGATTGAAACCACTGGGAAGTTAAATGCTGGAGAACAGTACAGCATAACAGTTCAGGTAAATTAACATAGGACATATTTAATTTAAAGAATTACAGGTATACTAAGAAGTTCTGTGGTTTTCCTCAGTTTCCCTACACAAGTGCTGGGACAGTGCCTTAGAATAGGCCATCTTAATTCATTATCATGATCCTCCAAGCAGGTGACAAAGTGTTTTAAAGAAACAAAGAAATAAATTAATTTGGTTTTATTCTGTTAACTTCACTAAAAGGTACGGAAAATCGACAGAGTAGTTTGTTTTTTCTCTGACAGAAGGTATTGTGGCATGTGCACATAACGTATGTGAATATGTCGCAGACTATGAAAATTGTAATCATAAATGGAGAGATATGCAAAAAGAGACTATTGTCCATCTAAGTTACAATTTTTAAGTATTTTAAAAAAAACCTTGTTACATAATATAATATTACTTGCATTACATCATACTGTGATTTCAAAGAGGTATTTTGATTCTGCCCCCTGAAATTGTGTATTTTTCTTGATGCAAGTAAACATGCGTAGAAATGTAACACATGAAATGATTTTTGGTTATAAATAATTTAATTTTCTTGCAGGCTACTGACAGTGGTGGAAAGTACTCTCAGACGATTGTAGAGGTGACAGTAGTACCTGGTCCCAATACTAGAAGTCCTGTGTTCGAGAGTCCAGTATATGAAGTGCAAGTCAGTGAAGGAGCATCCATCAATTCAACAGTAACAACTATCGCTGTAAGGAAACTTGTAGCCTACTCCTAATGAATAATTTATAATTTTTGTTTAATTAAAAGCATGACATAATTATGGAAGAAGTGGGAGCTTGGGAATTGTACCTGCTATCTCTGAAATTTATTTACCTGTTAAAGGAAAAATATACAAGTACTTTATGAAGTAAAATTCAAACATCTACAGCATTGAGTTCATACAAGCAGTTTTATAGACATTCAGTCATTTTACAGATACAAGTCATTCCTGAAATTAAGTTTCTTTGGGTGATCAACCATACGTATATGGAATTACAGTTTCACATTTTGGAGACTGTCTCTGCCCACATCATCAGGGTACATGTTAGGATCGTGATGTACCCTGATGATGGAGGCAAGGGAAATCTCTGAAACATTGGATTTTAACTCCATACAAATATGGCTGATCATCTGAAAAGACTTCATTACATTTAATCATTATAAAAGCTTCAAATCTTACGTATATCATTCCTACTACTACTGTTGTTGTTATTACTGGTGTTTATATTGGTCATATTACAATTTTTGTAACTTTTCCAGGCTGTAGATCCAGAAAATGATCCTGTTACATATTCAATTATGTCTGGGAATGATCTCAGGCAGTTTGCAATTGGTGATAAAACAGGGGTCATTACCGTCATCAGAAAATTGGACCGAGAGGACCTGACAAGATACGAGTTGGTACGTATAGACGATGAAGCATATTATTTCCTATAATTTAATATTAATATTACTTTGTTTAAAGTTGGCTTTACGTAACTCCTATAAATTTTCGTAATCTGAGTCTAGCCAAATACTTGGCCACAGGTGAAGGTAAATTCATTGGCTAACTTTGGTCAGATTTATTTATTATACGTCTCAAAGAAAGTCAAAGCTGTGGTCAATGAACTTATACAGCTTGTTCAAATATAACCTGTTTGGAGATTGCTTTGGGTGAAGAAGTAGAGGTAATTAAAAAACAGTCCACATGGGCACTGAAACAGGCAACCCAATGATGCACTAACTGATGGATTCCCTCCTCAAAAGACTGCTGGGCTGTTATTAGAACCACTGTACCACCATGCAGTGACGTCATCTTCTTACCTAAATCTATGGTAAAAGTTCTGTAACAGTAAAGTTACTTTAAAGTAAAAATGCAGTGACTGGAAAGAAACCCAAGAGTCTTTCATCGAAAGAAATGTTATTAACATAAACTGTTTTGTCAGCAAAACAATAATTCTGTCCATAACATCTCCAAATATGAATTGTATGAGCAAGCCAACAATATCACCTAAATACAGAAAGTTTCTTTTGATTTACTTTACACATTCTAACTTAAAGTTTTTAATCTTGGATTATTAGAATCAAGCAGTGGAGCACAGTCTTCTATGATATGATGAATGTCTTTAGTTTAATACAAGAATCTTGGTAAAAGCGCAATGATCTTTGTTTGACAGGTAATAAAAGCAGAAGATACCGGTGGCTTGTCCAGTACTGCAACAGTTAATATCAAAGTAACAGATATTAATGACAAGAACCCAGAATTCACGGATCTTCCATATTTATTCCGAGTCCGTGAAGGTGAAGCGAACAAGAAGGTTGGCAGTGTGCATGCTATAGATGCTGATGAGGGACAGAATGCTGTCATATACTACTCAGTTCCTGAAGACGTTCCATTTAGTATTGATGCCATGACTGGTGAAATACGAACTAAAATGGCACTTGATTATGAAAAACACAGGGTAAGTTAACAAGATGACAGAACTGTTGAAGTCACTACTACACAGTCTTAAAAATGTCAGTATAATTTTTTTTAAATTATGGCTATTACATTAAAAGTTTTAAGAATCAGTGAGGAGAAGTGGAAAGTCAATCAGTTTTGTCGCTTTTCTCATGTTTAAAAAATATTAAATTAGAATTAATTGGAACACTATTATATGTAGAATGACCAAACTAAAATTAGCTCATTTTGTGTCTATTGCACATTGCATTAGCCCCTTTGTTCTTGTACTGAAAGTTTGCATGACAATGCATCACTGCCAGTGAAGTGGATGATTTTACTCTCTTTACTGTACACTCATACTGTGTTACGCTTCAAGTATATTTCATTGCAGCGTGCCTTGTGTCATGCTAGTTTCAGGTTGGCACTGTGTAAGAAGCAGTGCACTAAAGTTCCCCATAAAACAACTGAGGCAGTTCAGTGTAACTCTAAAACAGTGGCATTTTGTATGGATTTTCATCTTCTTTGACATTGATTTTGACTTCATGCAGGAGGAAACAATATTTTTTGTGTTTCAAACTCCAGTTAATAACAATTAATCCTTTTAGTTGAGAGCTGTAAGATGTTAAGGGTGATTTTTACTCTTATGTTTGTCTTCTAATAATGTGAGATAGGAACACACTTAAGAGTTAAATGTATTGAAAAAAGGAATGAAGTTTCTCTTTATTTTCTCCAAATATAAGTCTTGATTACTGTTTTGCAGGAATATCGGTTTGTGGTAACAGCTAAAGATGGAGCCCCTGATCCTCGTATTGCAACTGCTACTGTAACTGTTGAGGTAGTTGATGTGGATGATGAGCTGCCAATTTTCCACTTGATAAGTTATGAAGCGCAGGTCCCAGAAAATATGCCAGATTATATGGTGACACAAGTAAAGGTAGGAATTTTGTCGTAACATGTTCACTACATATATTCAAGACTGCAAGTTAATCATGTCTGTCCATCTTTCTCTCTATGTCATTCTATAGAATAATAAAGCAGTTTCAGTAGGAAGTCATCATACTTTTAGGTTTATTGTAGATGTAGTTTTTAGATGATTTGTTTACCCAAAGGCTCAGGAAATTTAAAATTGAATTGAAGCAACTTTACACCAATATTTAGGTTATATAAACTTATTAGTTGAGTTTTAATTTAATATTTGCTTTATCATGTGAAAGAAATTAATTTATGTTCTATGACGTACAAGAACCTGAATATTGGTATTTTCTATGCTGCCATGATAATTTTTTATTAATTTTTATATGATTCTAGGCTGATGATCCAGATACCAATCAAAAGATAACATATGTCATCAAACAGGGATCTACGGAGCTGTTTTCCATTGATCCTAAAACTGGTATCATTACTACTATTAGAGGACTGGACTTTGAGAAAGAGAGTCAGTATATTTTGGTGGTTGGGACCCTGGAGAACCCGGGGACAGGACCAGGGGCAACAACAAGGGTCATCATTAATGTCGTGGTAATTATACAGTCTACTTTATATAATTAATGTTGTAGATTTACGTCTGAGGGTTAAGATCATCCATTTCTAGGTCATCCCAGGGGTCTAGTGGTTAGTGTTCTAACCTATTATTCAGCGGGTGCCAGGTTTGATTCCAGTCATTGTAACTAATAATACAAAAAACAAAGTGTAAGTGTGGTGACAACCAGTCACCAGAATATGGGAGTAGAGCCAGTTTCCAAAACTTCATGTGTATCAAATATAGCTCAGACAATGAAGAATGACCAATATTGTGTTCCTACATTGAAGAGTCTCACATGAAACCACTCAAGATTAGTAGACTGTATAATATTCTGAAGTCTGTGACACCAAGGTCAGGATAAATAAAATTATGTCATATATTGGTAAATTTCAAGGCCACTGACAGGCTTCTGTATGACAGTTCAGTTAATTTTATTCAAACAAGGGCAAAAGTTAAAATATTCTCATACTTTCATAATTAGATACATAACAATTATGTTATTTTTGATATGCTCCGTTATAAATATCCTCTTTTTGTAATTGGAAAAAAAGTAATTTTTTGTGTGTAGTGTTGATTATTTTTATTATTTCAGGATCGTAATGACATTCCTCCTGTTTTTACGGCTGTCCCTCGTCCGGTCACACTGAATGATGATGTACCTATTGGAACAATTGTTACTACGTTGATAGCAACTGATTCTGATGGGACATCTCCTGGGAACAAGGTACAAAGGATTTATTAAAAGTGAATAACTCCTATCATCAGTCAACACTGTTATTGGGATTGGACATCTGCCGTTAGACAAGTTACTTCACAGAAACTTATCTCCTTGCCATAATGATGTCAAAGACCAAACATCAGATATAATTTCACAGCTTTTAACAGCAATGCATTTCTGTGTATATTACAGGCCACATAGAGAAAGGTTGGAGATAAAAGTCTTCACTGAAACTTAAACAAGTAATGAATGTTGTTTATTTTTAGGTGCGTTATGAGCTCATTGGTCGCGGGAAGGCCCAGAAGTATTTTCAGATTGATTCTGATACTGGTGTTATTCAAGTGAGAGATGATCTTCGGAAGGAAACAAGCACAGAATATGAGGTATACATATGACTTTTATTTGTTTACAGAGTATGGTTTTGTTTGTATCAGAATTAGTTGCGAAGAAACTGAATATGATGTAGTTCAGATGAACATGTTGTTCAGAAATGCTTGAAGAAGTTTTAATCTGGGGAAGAAATGCTGTGAATATTGAGTAGCACTGAAAGGATAAAATGACTGAGCTTTTTCTTAGCTTTTATACTTATGGTTAATGGAAAATGTAGTGTACTATATAGGAATAAGAAAATGGAGAATATTGTTTTAAAATAACTTTTCTGGTGAAACCAATGTGGTGATTTTTCTGAGGACAATTTTTTTACAAATGATATGTTTGATGTAATTAATGTATTTAATTAGTATTACAGTTTATTTTCAATGTTGCATACTCTTTCCAGATTGCTGTTAAGGCTTATGATCTTGGAGAACCACAGCTGTCATCTGTCACTTCAGTACACGTGTATGTGCACCATGTGGCTACAGTTCCACCAGCCCAAGGCATTGGTTTTGCAGATAATTATTATACTGTTGAAGTACGAGAGAATGCAACTGCTGACACACTCATTAAAACATTGACCGTTATAAATAACAGAGCACACGAAGACATCATACCGTTAAAATGTGACATCGTTCAAGGAAATGAAGAAGGCAAGGGATTTTAATAATTCTTCTACTGCTGCAGTATGTTATAGCAGCCATCACCAAATTACACACTTCAAGGCCACAGAAGGACATAATGCCCCTTACTGCACTACTCTACATCAAGAATACAACATTGGTAGCTTTGCTATGCTGCAATTTCTGAGCTGTGACCTTGAAGCGTGCAGTTTGGCCACAGCTACTATATGTAACACATATTCTTATACTAATTATCTTGTTAAAATTACAGGTTTATTTTATACGAGTATCACAGAAGATCGTAACTGTGACTTGTGGCTGAAATCAGCAGACCTTGATCATGAGAAGAAAAGTGAATATCAGCTTCAGGTGAAACTGGATACATTATCAGGACTTGTCAATCCCTCAAAGAGTATTTCAACAGTAAGTATAATATAAGACTTTCAGCTCCCACAACCAGTAAAAGTAATAAAATCCTCTTAAGTGATCAAACCACTTCAGTTTGGAGCAAGAGTCCAGTGTTTCAGAGACATTTTTAAAAAAGTTGAACATCTGCTATGAATGGACACAACTGATTAGAAGATTGTAACACAATAAGTACAATGCTTGCCACACTATAAATCAAAAAAGTATCATTAATTTCCACCATATACTTGGTATGCAGACACCGACACTAAATGTTTTGTAAAAGGGTGAAGTGATTGAATTTTTTATGCATTATGTGTGGTTGTAAATTTAGATACACCTTATACAGAACAGAACTTGTACTTCATATTCCTTTAATCATGACTAACATCATCATTAACTATAATGTGTGTAATGAAAGTATTATTAATCTGCAGGTTAAAGTCAATGTTGTGGATGTGAATGACAACAGACCGCATTTTATCTTCCCTAATGCAAAATTTAATGGAAAATATTTTGGAGCAATATCAGTGGATTCACAGATTGGGACAATTGTGCTTCAAGTGAAGGTAAGCCTCTAAATCACACACAAGAATTGTTTGAACAACAATTTAAAAAAAGAAGTGTTCTTCTTATGAAAATATTTTTTCCTTCATTAGGTACCTTGATGGTGGCAGATATATAATGGCCATGAGAATTAATAAAATATTTAATTAATCTCTAACAAGCTGTAGAAATATAATGTGTCATGTTATATATACAGGGTGAGTCAGAAGTATGTTTACAAACTTCGTGTGTGTGCTCCGGGATCATAAATAAAAAAAATGTTCCTATGAACATAGGGTCGCAAATGTTTCATAGAAATGTTTTTTCTTATTTTTGATCCTGGAATATGCACACGAAGTTTGTAAACATACTTCTGACTCATCCTGTATATAAAATGTGGGATAAAAGAACTAATTTCAATATGCTGTACTAGGTGATCTATTTGCTGTCCCAAATTTACATCAAAAGCAAGTTACTAATAAATAGTTCCATGGAATTAACAAGATAACTGCTGCTACACAGTTTATATTTTTGTTTTATGTGTGGTCTTTTTTAAGAAGCAGTTGTCATTTAACTCCAGGTGTTAATGTATACAGAATCTCATTACAGAAGTTGGAACTTGTTCCAGTGGTTTTTGTCTCTGCTGTATTACATCACATGTGGCATATGATTAAGAAATTGTCCAGTGACAATCAGCTCTCAATTATCTGACAATAGGCTATCGGAAAGTCAGATTTAATGTGACTATTTAAAATTAACAAGCTCTCATGAATTGTTCCATAATATAATGCCCAGTGAAATTTCGTCTTTATTATCAATATGTTGGGCATGACAACTAATACGTGAAGCGGATTTAGTATGTACTGTAGATCAAATGGAGAGTAAAATTATGGGGAAGTCTTGGTGGATGCTAATTAGTTAGGAACAAAATACAGTAATGGCTGATAAAGTATTGTTATATATAAACATTAAAGAAAATTTGTCAAAGACAGATACAAAACAAATGACAGATTTCAGTTTTTGGGTTCTTATTGCTGTGAAGATCTGGACTGAAAATGAAGGAATTATGTTACTCCAAGAATTTTGTTTCCATGTATAAATCTGCAAGTGTCAACCCAAAAAACTACCAATGAAAAATGATAAATTGTTGAAGCAAACTGATAATAGTAAGAGAGCTGACTGTAAACATTTGCCAACTCCATTTTTCTTCAAGTACCATCAGAATTAAATCTGTGTTACTAATCTCACCCAGTGAAGTATTATACTCATTCATTTCAATCTATTGAATAATTTTCCTGCATTAATATTTTCAGGCCGAAGATGCTGATAGTGGTAAATATGGTCAGTTAGTTTACCATATTATACCAAACAACAGTTTCTTTAAAATTGATGAAACATCAGGTATTATCACAACAACAAATACTTTCAGCAGTATGGATCTTAATCAGCTGCCTTTCAGATTTAACGTTCAAGTCATGGATAATCCAAATTCTTCATATGACTCATTCACTGCAGAAGCACCAGTTGTGGTAAGTGACAAAATATGGATGTCACTTGTAATTATGGAAATAATGATATAAATGGTTGAATAATAATTTAGTATATAATAGGCATGTCAAACTCACATCCAGTGGGCTGGTTTGACCCTCTTTGATGATGTATGTGGCCCAATTTGGTTCTTGAATTATGTATTTTGTGTGGCCCATAGTTCTTCAGTTACTATTATTAAATCAAATTTAATACAAAATCTGAAGTTGAATTTTGATAACTGTTACCCAAATGTAAGACTTGAGGTTCTCACAGCGGTGAGTATGAAGATTTCCGTCTTCTGGGTTATTGCGCTGTGTAGTCTGGTTGATGTTAACCAACGTTTCAGAGGTCATACTGCCTCCGTCATCAGGGCGATCTGTTACCCAAATGTTACATGTAACAAGGCTAATAATTAATTGAACAAAATTATTATTTCCTGCTTACTAGCACTTCATCATAAATAATTATTTTCATATTAAACATACAGATAAATTTGTTCCTCCTTAATGTAGTGAATATGCCACGGTGGTCTAGCGGTTAGACCGCTGGCCTTGTAATCCTGGGGTCTCGGGTTCGATTCCCGGCGGTGCCCGAATTTATAACTTGTGTTGGGCAAGGCCGTGGTCTAGGCAACACGCAGTTTTCCTCCGTGGCATCCCAACAATTACTCCATTCACACACAGAAGAAGGCAATGGCAAACCACTTCTGGATCATCTGCCAAGAACGTATATGAACAGGTCCCAGTCCGAGAAAAGGATGGAAGGATCCTGTTCATATGGACCTGTCGTCAGACAGAACGCTAGATAATAGATAATAATGTAGTGAATATTGTTGAAACCATAATCCCATCAGAAATAATTTATTATTATTATTCACAAAATTGAATTGAATTGAATTAAAAATTAGTATTTATTAAAACATCCAAATTATAAAATTACTTTCATAATGATATCAAAATTGCATCCCTCGAAGAATGAAGCCTGTGATGATCACATCAGTTCTCCATATCCACCGGACATTTGTTCCTTTTATTCTCATAATGGACATGGATAGAAATTCCATGTGTATATATAATGTAAGGACTGAATGTCATGTAGGTTGTCATATTTGTAAATGTTATTCAATAAAACATGTACTTGTGATCCTCATGGCAGTGAATATGTAAATTGCAGTGTTGTTCTATTTCTAGCAATCTGCATCAAAGAGAGAATTGTATTTAAATTTAAGTCACTTAATAGTATTGTAATAACTCCTGATACCACATTCAGAATTTGAAAAGAATAAAATTATGTTTTACTTTGTTTCAGGTCAACTTGATATCAGATCAAAATCGCTTGATTCTAGTCATTGATGATGCAAATCCAAAATCGATTCAGCTTGGGACAAGTAAATTAGTAGATATTATGGAGGATGATACAAATTTAGTTATTGGTATTGAAAAAGTTGCAGTTAAACAGTATCTTGGAGACAATGGTACTATTGAACAAGGTCATTCTGGAACTGATGTTTGGTTCTATGCAATTGATCCAGAAACAGAAAAGATCCTTGATAGGAATTCTACAAAAGTCCTTAGGTAATGTATTTTACAAAGGAAATTCAGTACTATTACGAACAATACAAAAATATAAGTTCTAGTTATTTTGTGTTATTTAGTATATGAATGGAGTATAATATCACAGAAAGTATATTAATTACATTTTTAATGACTTTATAAGCATGTGTTCTGTTTTGTGCAGGTCTGTCCTAAGTAAGGATGCCGTCTCGAAAATCACAGTAGATGTGACAGGAAATCTCAATGCTACTGCTTCGGGCATTCACCCACCTTTAACAGTGCCAAAGATAGTTACGGCCATTGCAGTTTCATGGGAGGTTTTCCCATATGCACTCATAGTCATTGCTTGTATCATTCTTGTGCTAGGCATAGTAGGCATTATTTACATCTGCATATCGTGGTCAAGGTATATTTCTTCCATATTTCTTACGTAATTTATAATGTTTAGTATCAGTTTAGTGATCTTACTATAAGTATGGAATACCATAAGTTTTATTGAAATGTTATACTGCACATAAAATTATTCATTGTCGGGACTTTTTCCATCGTCTATTCTTTAAAACCCACGACATTTCGGAGGCTGGTTTTGTCTCCGTCTTCAGGTGAGAGGTACCTACTCTGTTGGATCCCTTACATAGAGCTAGTCTCTGTCACTGGACAGTGAATAATTTTAAGTGTAATCTGCCGTCGTCAAAACCCTTCAGAATTGAATTATACTGCACAATTTAAATTTCCAGGTACAAAGCCTACAAAGAAAGAATGCAACGAATGTATGTTGTTCCACATTATGATCCTGTCTTTGTTGAGCCTAATCTCAAAGAATATGAGACACAGGTATGTTTGAATTATTGTTATGTTAGCAAGAGGTGTCTGATCAAATATAAATATAATACACATAATGCACAGTGGTCAGTGTTGGTGTTCTTCTGGGTTGTAATGCCAGTGTTTCAGAGAAAATTTGGCCCTTATGATAGAGACAGTATGTTTCTTTGAAATATTAATATCTACCTTCAAGTCCACATGGCATTACAACCCAGATGGCAAGCACTGACAGTTATACCGCCATGAAAATCTAAAAATCTCATATAATGGATATGCTGTTTTACAACATGTTTCTGTCCTTGTTGACATAACAGGTTCTTCAGATGAGTGTGCCACTTGATGATAGTGACAGTTACAATGATTTGCAGCTGGACTTCAGCAGTAAAAATCATGCTTTTAGTTTGGATAATGTCAGCTACATTACTAAGGAGAATGGTGACAGCATTGGTAAGAGTTGCATTACTTAGAAAATGTATCCATTCATGAATTCATATAGTCCGATAAGATGCACTGAACTCCTTGATTATAAATTTTTGTAATATGTCGACACACAATTGCAATTGTAGGTCAGCAAAGCCCAGTAAGTTCTGATGCAGCAACAACTGCTCGGGCTTCCAGCATCGCAGGTGGAGTTGATATGGGTCGAGGTAACTCAAGAGGTGAAAGTGACCACAATAATCTAATGGGACATGATTCACCTCTCATGCCTGTAACAAATCCAATGTATCAGAGGTGAGATTTTGTACAATAAACTATCTGTAATTAATTATTGTATTTCATGTAGTGAGATGAACCCTTTCGATCTCTTTCCTGGTGTGTTTCTCCTCTTACATTTATAATTTTTTAATTATCTGAACTAATAACATCTAGGTATATATCTGTGTAATAAATAGATTCTATGCTTATTATACTTGTAAGATTTGAGGTTTTCACAGCTATGAGTATGAAGATTTCTGTCTTCTGAGTTGTTGCGCTGTGTAGTCTGGTTGATGTTTACCAACATTTCCGAGGTCATACTGCCTCCGTTATCAGGGCGTTGAAACGTCGACCAGACTACACAGCGTAACAACCCAGAAGACAGAAATCTTCTTATTACACTTGTGTTTCCAAATATAAAATTAACATAATGCTTCACATTAACACAATAAAAATTTATGTCAAATCAAGGAGATTGAGATGGGTGGGACATTTGGTGTGCATGGTGAAATGAGAAATGCATCCAACATTTTGGTTGGAAAACTCCAAGGGAAGAGACCACTTGAAAGACCCAGACATAGGTGGGGATAATATTAAAATGAATCTTATGGAAGTAGAGTTAGAAAGTGTATGTTGGATTCATCTATTTCTGGATAGAAACCAGTGGCAGTTTCCATAAGAGGTGGAGAACGTTCTGGCTAGCTGAGTGAACTATTGGCTTCTCAAGACAAACTCTTTTCTATGTAGTTAGTTACACAAACCTGTGTTTTCATTTTTGAGCAACACTTTCCCTACTGTGTGCCAAATATTATTTGGCTTGAGGTCATGTCTCCTCAGGAGTTGAAATCAGGTATCACCATTGGTTCTAGGCTAATAGATATTCCATAATGGAATTTAATTTGATGCTTTTCTTTCCAATTGATCTAATACAACGCTACTGTGGGATAGGAAAAACATATTTTTGATAATCATGAAGTGTAATGCACTCTGCAGGAAAAAAAAAGGAACAGTGTGGAATGAATTTCTAGTACAAAAGAGTTTGACTTATTTATTCTTGTGTATGCTTGCTTTTCAGGTCCTCAGAAGAGGATATTGGTCATATGAATGCAAGTGCCACCAACGAAAATGTAACATTCAGAGAAAAGAAAGATTACTCTCACCTTGGATTTACTTATCTAGGTGACAGGTCCCCTGTGGAAACAACCACAGAACTCTGAGTTCCAGCCAAATCTTTTATATACAGCATCTCTATCATCAAATAAGGACCACAAAGTGTTATACTATCATAAATTATATAAGTAACAAGTGTGGCATTATGATTGTAATTGGTTCATTACACAGAATGAAACCTCAGGCTTTCAATTGTACAGTGTTTTTACAAGGATAAGTAAGTTTCAAAATTTGAAACTGTTAAAGTTGGTTTTACAACACACAAATGTAATGTGACAGATAAAATATGTAAGTAAAAATCTGCCATCTTCATATGCCAAACAGTTTTGGTTATCATAAATGTGTTGTAAATTAAGGTTAAAATCTGATGGATCTTAACAGAAGCAGTGATCATCTATTTTATTAAAACTCTGGGGGTCTAAGAATCATAGAACACATTTGTTCTCTATTTTGGAAGTTTTGAACAGCCACCAATTACACATGGTCACATTTGAGGACTGAAATAAAGATTGAAAGTCTTGAATAATTTACAATCAACCAAATATTTTTTCTATGAAAAGGTATGTGCAATTGTAATAACTGCTGTCTCTTGGCAGTAAGCTCAAATACTCAATGAAAAATATACTTATTAACTGTGTTTATGTATTGTGTCATACTGCGCTGTTGTATCTCTGGTTTCTGATTTCACAATGAATGTATGCCCTTTCTGTGACTTGTATGAAACTGTACAATGAAGCAGAATAGGGAATTACAGTGACAGTTGTAAAAATGACTGTGATTTCAGTATGTTCTCATTATACTGAAATGATTTACAGTGAATTTTGTTAAATAGATCTCTATAGAAATTAATATTATATGACAACTGGCTCATTGCTAGGACAAAAATGTGCATAGGCACAGGTATTTTATTAAATACGATACAATACAATCTTACAGTCAGAATTATTGAATAATAATGGGAAGTTATATGTATGCAAGATTTTTAACAGTATGTTGAAATATTATTTTAAAATGATATTAACATAATGAATCTTATTTTTTGAATTAGAAAATATTGTATTTTATCCTAATGTGAACTGCATTTTGTCATCACTTTTAGTACCTATATAAAATTGTAAAAGTGACAAATGATTCACTCAGACTGCTTCAGTTGAATTTAAATAGTATGTGGGTTACTTAACTGTAGTGTCCAAATAAGACATTGTGTATGGGCTAAACTTTATCGGTCATGTTTATGTAGAAAACCAGAAACTGCGTACAGTGACAATCTATAATCAGTGATTAATTTTTCTAACTGGCTTTACTGTTTTATCAAAGAAACTTTGGCTTCTGTATAATAAAAAAATACAAAGAAGATTTTATTTTTTTTATAAAAATTGCACCATCATAAAAATCATAACTTTTGAACAGTTTCTTTAATGTTCTTGCTACATTCAAAAGAAAGAAATTTTCAGTTAAGCCAGTGAGATGGATGCCAGTCTATTAGCCAGAGGTCATGCAATATTAGACATATTCTGATTACCGAGAAAGTTCACAGAACTCTAGCAAGTAACAGCTTGTAACAAGATGCTAAAATCCACCTATAGTTATAGTCATAAGTGGTGTTTGATTTGGAATGAAAGTTGACGCAGACTAAAATTATTAAATTATGTCCAATCTGTCTGTAAAGCTGATACATGCTTCTTTGTACTTGTCATACAGTCTGCACACTCTGAAGTCAGAAGGTAAGATGGATCATAAGTGGCGACAGTTACACACATAATTGTAATTTACTGTCACTTGATTTTTCAGAGGCAGAACCATGCACATGTCATAGGATTTGCCTTCATGTTGTTTAAATTCTTTCTGTCCCCCACAAACATTGTCTTACCCTCAGACTTAAGACTGTTCAGACAAAGTGACAACAAAGAAGGAGTCAATTTTTTATCATCTTACACCTGGGATGTATGACTGCACAAGCAAGGATGAGCATGTATGGATAACTGAACAGGCAAGTAGTGTGTCAAGTATTCAGCACCTTTTTTGTAAATCTTTTTAAAATGTGCTGATAGTGCCAACGAATCTTCCATGTATTTAAATCTTAAGACTAGGAATAAACATAGTATATGGTTGTTGGCAGGGCTTGATCTATATAAAGAAATTAACGGCAGAATGCCACATTATGAAAATTCAATACTCAAAAATATAATGAGGTAGTAAATAGACTTTGAATCTCTTTGTATCAGTTTTCTTTTTAGATTCTGATGATTTTATAGGAACTGTAAGTACACACCATTTCTTTTGGTATTAAGCCCTGCGTGTGTTTTATGTATGAAGAATATGCACTGAGCTCAGTTAGACAAGTTCCCAGACAAAAGAATTACACCACAAAGCATTATTCTAATATGTCCTCAGTTTTAAATTATGTTATAATAAATATTTTTTAAATTATGTGGTTGCATTCATTAAAGTTTTCCCCTACAATATCAACACCAAATCTTCCAAAATAGGCAGCATACAACCGATAATCATCCTCTACAAAAACTGAAGCTAAATCCGTTGGAAATGAGATTCTAAATGTAGATAGATTTCAAGAAGTGTATATTAATGCACCTTTAAAAATGTTATTTGCTGAGATTATTTTAATTGGAAGGTTCAGACTTCTTGTAAGGAACAACTTGTTAGTGGTGGAATTTAAACATGCAGTGAATACAGTTCATATTCTGCACTGGTAACTCTCACTTGTATAAAATGTATATAGTCTGGTATTTTAGAAACCTGTCTTACTGTTCTCAGTGTCACTTAATGTTATTTTAAAATTAGGGTTGTAGTTCTTTACTTTGTATTTTGCATTTACTGCAGTAGTTGCAGTCGAGTGTGTATATATGTTAATATTGAATAAATAATAATGAAACACATTGGCATATGCAGCTCTGTTATGAGATACACATTCAACTTTTAAGAGAGCTGTGTTTTGCGGTTAAGATGTGTAATATTTAATTTCATAATCAAAACCAATTTTATTATAGTCTTCATGTGAAACAAGTTGAATTAAATATTTAAATTTATTTCAGATGAAAATTTGGAGAATTGCCTGTCCAGATATATTTTCAGCATTTTGATTATTGTCAATGAAGTTTAAGGAAAGTAACATATTTCTTGATTTTCTGTATATATTTGTCATTTAAGGGTATCAGATGTTAACAAACCTTTACTGTGAAGTTGTGTTGAAGCTTTTATTTCAGTTAAGACTGTATAAAGCATTATTTGTAATGTAGTGTACATATAAAGATGAACACTGATACATCTTGACTATTATATTTCTTAAAGTAGTAATAATCTTCATGTGTAGTTCTGTTACTTTGTGTGAAATGAGGAACTGGAGTGCAGTGAAGTTTTTGTTTCGTGTGATGAATAGCTTATGTAATTGCTGTAATGAACCAGAACAATTAGAGCAATGTGAAGTGAATAAATGTGATTCTGTATCATTGGACTTTTATCAAGAGATAAGTGTACTGTCTGACATTGTTTTATTAAAATTAAATTATTGATGGATTTGGATATTTATATAAAGAAAGTGTTTTCATTACTGTGAGTGACTAGGGAGTCTGAATAGAGATTCAAGCAATTTTACACAGTTTTGAATGTGTTTACACACAGTGTCCTGTATTACCATGCCAGAAAGTATATGTTTTTCCTTATTTCCTTTAGATGAATGATGGTAGAGTGCTTTAAAGACTGAACCATGACTACTCACCCAACTGTAACATAACTGTATGGTAGTTGGAGGGAACAAGAATTTGTAAAGAATGTGGCAAATCTGTTTGAAGGTAATTTTACAGGAGAAAGTTAAAATTGGTTATATAAAAATTGGCATTGGAAGAAGAGGTTCTAAGGATGTAAACTCTACTGAACTGGCTCAGGTGGAAATTTGATGTGGATTGATGATTGCTGGTTCCGATCCGCCCCACCTTGAAATGCATATAATTATATGAACATTTTATTGAAACAATAAGTGGATAATCGGTCATGTCAAGACTGACCATGAATCTGTGTAAATAGTTAATTTTCATAACTGATTTATTATGCTGTACTGAAATCTTGAGCAAGATAATGCCTGGCATACAATTCGGATTTGAGTAACATATAATTACTTCGCGAATTATAGAAACATTGGGGTGGTCTTGATCATTTTTAATACGTTAGTGGGCGAGTTTAAAATCGAACTCTGCCACTTCATATCTTTTCATTAAGTCATTACATTTTTATGGCATCTGACTCCTAAAATACGACATTGTCTTTGAATAACCTGTGTTAGGAGACTTTGGAGGGTACATCGTTTGTGCTGCATCCTGGCGGTCGAATGCAGAAGTGGAGTATTCTAAACCGATGAGTTTATGACCAGTGTTGCTGTCACAGATTACTTAATAGACTTGGGCACCTAGCACCGATTTCGTTTTATTCAGTATGGTGGGAGTGTTTGATGAAAGCGTCATATCGTAGTCTTAAAATGTAATTTCCAAGCACCAAGTTGGACTGACGGCCAGAGCTGTGTATTCCAAAAAAGTGATAAAGGTAATTATATAAATTCAATGAAATACTTATGGCAATACAGCCATTTATTAATTCAACTTTCTGAATACATGAGACTTTCAGCCCTAAAGTATATATCAGGAGGTAGAATAATCCTGCTTTTTAACTTATATAATATCAAAATATTTTAGCCTAAACGTCTGTTGCTTATGGAAAGGGATGGTAGTTGCTGCGTTATCATAATCTGCCTAGGGTTAACAAGGTTGGAAGGGCAAGAATTTTGTGTACGATTTTATGTTTTCCGTAAAAGTTTAATATCTAGGACATATGTCGATTTTGGTCTTCTTTCTGTAACTCTGTCTGGACCTATAGGTAGATACCAACACAATGTTACAACCCAGAAGATCAACATTGACTCTTTACTGTCATGAGAACCTCAGATCTAATCTAGGACACATTTATAGAAATAAATGTAGAAAATCGTGTGTGTGTTTGTGGTCAGTGTGGTAAACAGAATGAAGGATTAAACAGTTGATAACACATCTCTTCAAATGCAGTAAGTGTTTGAGAACAAATAATAATAAACAGTTCAATATGAGAGCAGTTTTTAGTACCACTTTTATTCACATCAAAGGAAAGTTTGAAAGGGTTGTCTTTTATCAGTTAGAGCAGTCTATTTCAAATTGCAAATCATCCTAAAAGTGTATGTATTGCATAATGTTGCTTGTCTCACCAATCAAAGAATATTCTCAGATATGTAGATCAGTATGAGTGTGCCAGTGTTATGACCTGAAGTTATCACTGAATTAACCAAAGCCCTCCACCAGTTCTTGTCGTGGACCATGGCCCTGCCAAAGAGTCTGCACGGTTCTGAGGCTTGGTAAAAAAATTTTGTATGATGTGATCATTTTATTTTCCTTCTTATCATGTATCGGCATACATTTTGGTGTTCTTTATGCATTAGCAACAGCGAAGAACACCTTATGAGCATGTTCATTTCTCTGTTTGTCTGTCGTGTGTTTTGGCCCCTCTCCTGTGATGTCCTTTGTTACTCGAGAATGTCTGAACTGATTTTCATAAAATTTGCTACGGACTTTGTCATTAGCGAAGTCGTGAGGTGGGACAATGATGTCGCCATTACAACAGTCTGTGTATATGTGATGTCATGGGCCTCAATGGTGAAACCCTAGATAACGTTAGAAAGTGTTGGATTGCGGAGTAAAGAACGCCGTTTGGAATTTTTGGTGTTCTCCGAAGAGGACACCTTTCCAGTCTTGCATAGTCCTTTGTGCGCATTCTCCAGCGATGGTTCTGGTGCGATGTCCCAGTTGTGGCCCATCCCTGAGTGCAGTCGGGCGTAGCTGAGATCAGCTTCTGTTCGCTTATAGAACACCTTTTAAACCGAACCTCATCTGTAACTCTCGCCTACGGCCACCCACGCACCTTTCCAGTAGGTGGTACCCCGTTGTAACTAGTTCCGACAGTCGAATGTTAAATGTTCTTCGTAATCGCATTTAATACCACTAAAGTAAGATAGGTGGCGACTTTGTGAAGTGTTATGAATATTTATGTAGTCCGTAAAGAAATAATTTAAGGCGCTGATCTGGCGTATTTGATTTTCGAAATTCATTGGTAATTTTTATAGGAAACTAAATAATCAGGCCGAGTATTGAACCCCGGATTACTTAGTAGGCCTGCTAACAATTTTATCCCAGCACTCGGTTTCTGCCAGAATTTGACGTTTTGCCTCCACATAACCTTTCGAGAAATTATACCTCGTTTCAGATATTGAGTAATACACACACACACACTACTTTACTTGACACGTGTTGTGCCGGTGGCTTGCAGTTGGCGTAATTTTCTTTTCGCTTTGTGCGAGTCCCAGCCAACGTCAAAGCCATTTCAAGTAAATCCTGACGGAAAACTTTGTAGTTCAAAGGGAGCATTTATACGGTATCGGTTGTGGTAAATGATACATTTCTTTCTCAGATTTTAATGTCATTTTACATGTTGTTTCCATGATATTAAAACGTGTTTCAAGTCTAGAAGTGGTGTTTGTGATCACGTTACTTAACGATATTACTTTAAACTGAATCGGCCTCATTTAACTGCAATATGCCGCCTTATAAATTTGTAATAGGCCTGTTTATTCTCTAAATCATCCTGTTTTCTATTATATTGTACCTTGCATGTTATTTTTTTATGTCTGTCCGTGTTAGTTTATTGTGAAACACGAATTTAGTGAAGTTATTACTGCAGAGTGTTATAGGTCTATTTGTAACATAATACATGTAAACATTTGTGTGACAAGGGAAAAGAAGATGAATTTTCATGTCTACTCGTAAGAGTTATACAAGATATCGAGAAGTTCCTACGAGAACGTGTTTACGATTTGTCGAACTTAAGTTAGCCGGATACATGTACCATAATAGTCTGTCTTATCTAAGACCTAGGTTGATGTTTGCAATCATTGATGCCCCAAAGTTCTTAGCAGTGACTCTGGATAGCAAAATGTTGTATTTTACTAGTGTTGGCTTATGCCATTAGGCAGATTTTGAAAGCTAGTCAAATATGACTGGCGAAAACGTTAAAATAACGTAGTACGTTGACGTGTCATTATTGTTATAAGTCGAAGGGGATGCTAAAGGAATACACGGAAGAAAGGGTGGAAGGATAACGAAAGAAAATGTTCCCAGTTGAATTTCAACGGGGTATTCATACTTGTTAACGATAAGCAGAAACGGTGGGATGTCTCTCAGCAACATAGTTAACGTTATCACCTAGTACGCGGAGACACACACTGTGCGTAATTATTTTGTTCCAACAGTTTATACAAATGTGTAATATTTTCAAGATTTTACAGTTTTCGTTTGGATATCTCCCACAGAGCCAAGAGTGGGAAAGTA